>NW_004444052.1:5530220-5602908 GCF_000243295.1 Trichechus manatus latirostris
TGAGGTACAGCAGTCCAGGGACAAGGGCCAGAAGGCAGAAGGGGACAAGGAAGCTGGTGATAGGGAACCCAAGGTTGAGTAAGGATAGTGTTGGTTTGTTGTGAGGTTGTTATTCATTGTCATAGGGCAACATGTGTACTAACTGTTTAATGAGAAACTATTTTGTTCTCTAAACCTTCATCTAAAATGAGAATAGTAGCACAACTGGAAGAACGTAATCAATGTAACTGAATTGTATATGTAGAAATTTTTGAAATGGTGTATCTTTGGCTATGTATATTTTCACCAAAAAAAAAAAAGGTCCGGAAGGGAGAGAGTTGACATGTCGTGGGGTTGTTCACCAATGTCATAAAACTATATGAGTACTACTGTTTCATGAGCAACTATTTCTTCTGTAAACCTTCACCTGAAGTACAATAAAAAAGAAAAAAAAATATGATATGGGAAAACACTGGTCTATTGAATGCAAATTCATTTGACAGCTACAGAAGGAAAAACAATTCTATCATATTCTTGTACGCACAAGGACGAGTGCTGTGGATTAGAAGCAAGAATGGCAGTTGAAGACTTTTTTGCTATATTGTAAAAATTAGTTTAATTATGAAATTAGCAGGTGAGTGGGTGATTTTTTTTTCTTTTTGTAATTTGATTGGCAGTTTTTTTCTTGAGTGTAGATGAGTAGGCATTATTTCCAAATGTGTATTAATAAAAAGTAAAGCTATTTTTTTTTCTTTTCATAAAGATCAGTAAAAATAGATTTTGAGAATCTCAAGAACCGGTCTATTTAAACAAAGAGAAGAAAATGGAAACAGCTTGTTGATGAACTACTCAACAGCTCTTTTTTCCCACATTTCTATTTGAAAATCAATTATTTTCATTAATTTATCAAATGCACTGAAATAAAATACCACTAGAAATTCCAGTTCCATTTTTTCCATTATTATAATAGGACACTAATTTTTACTATTGTATCACCTTTTCATTTTAAGTATTCACTTCAGACTCTCTTAGCATCTTTGATAAAGCATATCAAGAGTCTGAAATCAGGTGTGTTTTATGGCTAATTATTTCTTCTTGCATGCATGGGAGAAAACGAAACATTTGTTTTTAAAAATGTATTTCCAAAATAAAAACATTCAATTGAATGGAATTCTGTTTTTATTTTGATCACAACCTGAGAATTTCACAGCTCAGTGCGTTCTTTACAAGGACACATGCTTAACTAGACCTGTGGCATGTAAATGTCACTGGGCAAATTTACTTATAATACACGGGGTAATGTGTAATAGTTACTAGTTGTTTTAGGCAAAGTGAGATTCCTAAAGAAGTAATGCCAACCTTTACACATACACGAGCTGTTAAGATCTCTTATTGAGCTCTTCTTTCGTGTTTGTTGTCGTTAGCTGCCATCGAGTCTGCTCTGACTCATGACAACAGTCATATATGACCAAACAAAACGTTACCCAGTCCTCTACCATCTTCACCAGCTCTGTATGCTCCAGTCCATTATTGCAGCCACTGTGTATTTTGAGTGCCTTCCAACCTGAGGAGCTCATCTTCCAGCACTACATGAAACAATATTCTGTTGTGATCCGTAGGGTTTTTTAGAATAAGTAAGGATCCACTGGCTCATTTTTAGAAGTAGATTGCCAGGCCTTTCTTCCTAGTCTATCTTAGTCTGGAAGCTCTGTTAGAATCTGTTCACCATGATGACCTGCTGGAATTTGAACTACTGGTGGCATAGCTTCTAGCATCATAGTGACAGGAAAGCCAACATGGTATGACAAACTGATAGATGGGTGACGGATTTCAAGTTTAGAAACAGCATATACGCTCTTGGAAACATTTCTAAATTTTTTCCAATTAGATAATTGCAATGGCTTTGAAAATTGCTTTATTTATGTATTACAAAATGATATCATGTGGCCCCATGTTGAATTTTTATACCACACTTTTCAATACATAATAATTATTTTATATAGCCCAAGTGAATAATTACTTCATACAATCATTATGTAAAATACTTTAATAAATTCTCACAAATAACTATATATACAGATATATCATTAGTAGTTCTAAAAATTATAGGGCAAATTGTAACTTGGAAAATTTTCTGTACTTAAAAAAAAATAAACAACAAGCCACTGCCATCAAGTCGATTCCTACTCATAGCGACCCTATAGGACAGAGTATAACTGCCCCATAGAGTTTCCAAGGAGCTTCTGGTGGATTTGAGCTGCTGACCCTTTGGTTAGCAGCCGTAGAACTTAACCACTATGTCACCACGGTTTCCTTTCTGTACTTAGGGGTCTAATAAAATGTATTATAGTTCTAAATTTTTAATAATATTACTGGTGAAGAAATTAGAGAAAGAAGCAATATTTATATAGTAAATTAAAAAAAAAACTTACTGTATAAAGTAGAGGGCCAGTGAGAAAGAGAAAGACCCTCAAGGACATGGATTGACACAGTGGCTGCAACAATCGGCTCACGCATACCTACTACTGTGACGATGGCATAGGACCAGGCAACATTTTTTTCTTTCATAAATGGGGTGGCTATTGAGTTGAGCCAACTCAACAGCACCTAACAAGCACAACAACAAGTTTAAAAACACTTTAAATAGTGGACAGTCATTTTTTTACGTTATCGCTTAAGCTTTGGGTGATTTTAGATTGTTCAAAGTCTTTGAAATTTTATTCACATTATATAAAAATTTGGGATTAGTTTTTGTCTCATTCCTATAGACTGAACATAATACTCTTTCAGAAAGAAATATCAAGAATAAAGCTCTTCGGTATGCTTGACATTTTATGCACTTTTCAAACGTGACACATTGTTCCTCCTTGCTCTGGAAGCTTCCTTTTGTTATTCACATCTCTCACATCCAATCATCAGAGAACATTTTCAGCCCAAATGGTGCTGATAATCCCAGCTGCATGATCTCTAGGCAAAACGGGGCATCTTTTGCAACATTTTGTAGGCAGAGTTTTAATACACTGATACCAAATCCATCCCCCCAACCCCCCGCATCTTCACGATATTTTCTATTCTCAGCACTACGCTGTTCTAGATTTCATCTAATTTCTTGTTATAGGAAAAAAGAGGTGACAGAAAAAAATGTATTTTCATTTTAACGGCCGCCATAAAGAAGTGGTTATTTCTGCAGTTCATAAATGACACACAGCTCTGCCTGACAAACATGATCACTTCCAGGTACAGAGCATGAGATAAGGCAAAAGCAATCGACTATTATCTATTCTTCAAAAAACCTGTTAAGCTTTTCCTCAGGTTTTTTTTTTTTTTTTTTTTTTTTGTCGCCTTTATTCTCTTTTAAAGGTCCCCGGGTGGTGCAAATGATTTGTGCTCCATTACTAACCTGAAGGTTGGTTGTTCAAACCCTCCCAGCAGTGCTGTGGAAGACAGACCCGACGATCTGCTTCTGAAAAGATTACAGCCAAGAAAACTCTATAGAGCAGATCTACTTTGGTAACACAAGGGGCTGCCATGAATTGGAATCCGCTTGATGGCAACAGGTTTTTTTCTTTTTTGGATACTTTGTTAATAAGAACATATCACTAAGCTGATAACAGATACTGTGGCTGTAACAGTAAAACCCTCATGTGAGGAATATTGATTTCCCTACTTAAATAGGGCTTTCAAACAAAGCTCACAGGACCAGCGTCTTATCCCATGGATTAATTCAATGCAAAAATCTTATCCTAGACACTTTTTTTGTTTTGTAAAATCATGAAAAATTTTAACGATGTAAGATTATACCTATGTAGCTTTCAAAATCAACTTGATGGCACATAACAACATGCTTTAACTAAGGCTCACTGAGATAAGGAATGGAACACTTACTCATTAATTAATGTAGTATAGTAATTCAGTGTTGTCCCCAGAGCCAGGATTCTAGAGTTGGCTTTGTCACTTAAAGCTCTGTGACTTTCTAATGTCCATTGTCCTTGAGACACCAGCATCTTATCTCTCCTCCATATAAACCATTGAAATAATCTTTTTCTTCCTAATCACCATATAATTTAGTCCTGAGGATCCCATGTGGTATGTGGATATCCTAGGAGTTCTCAAGACTCTTTCAGAGGGATTACACGATCAAAACGTATTTTCATAATAATATTAACATGTTGTTTGGCTTTCTTACTGAAGGTACAATAGCAGCTCATGGCACCTTAGCAGGACTCAAGGGGGTGGCACAAACTGTAATAGCAGTCTTTGACTTTTTCACTGCCACATAGTTGTAACATTAAAAAAAAGAGCCAATTTCACTTAAGAATGTCTTTGATGAAGCAGGAAAAATTATTAATTTTATCAAATCTCAATGTTTGAGTATATTTCTTTTTAATTGCTGGTGATTGTTGCCTTGAGAAAAAGCATTTATGTGATTGTTTGAGTTGTGAGCTGAAATAAGTCCTTTTTCTTGGAATACTTATTTCTGCCCTAAAGAATGGCCGACTGACAAACTGTTGTTCTCAGACACAGATATCTGACAGACATTTTTCTTCAAAATGCACTAAATGAGTCTGTCATCCAGGAAAACAATGGACAGTATTTGAAGCCAATGATAAAATTGGATGTTTCAAATGAAAATGAGAATTTTGGAAAACTTTTTTTCACCACCGTAAGTTTGACAGCTTTCCAATCTGTGAAGAATTTTCTGGTAAGACGGGTAGTGATATTAATAAATGTGATTTATTTGATATTGTGTAGTAAATTAATTTAAAATTTGGAAGATCCATGTAACTAATCTTCAGAAACTACCACTAGTAGAGTGTTAGCATAGTATCAAAGAAGTATCAATTGTTTGACAGTTACTGAAATCCTCTGCTCCTTTCCAAATACACATTTGTGTGATAATGAATTTTTTAAAATATACTTTAACAAAAGGAATAAATCACAACAGATTGAATTCATAATCATATGTAAGAATCCAGTTGTCTTCTATTAAGCCAGATATTAAAGTAATTTGCAAAAATGCTAATCAATGATATACTTCTCACTGTATTCTTTTTTCCTTTGAAAATTATTATTTACATTAACATATAAAGATTCATCATTATTACTTTTAAAAGAATAAATAACATTAAAATATGTCTTAGTTTCACTTTCTAATATGGTAAATATCAATAGATAAACTGTACAACAAAATAAAAACAACATGAACAAAAGATCTTTGGCATCCTCAATAATTTTTAATTATATTAACATTTTTTAATTTTAAGAATGTAAAGGGGTTCTTGAGGAGCTCTGGTAGCACAGTGGTTAAGTGTTCAGCTGCTAACCAAAAAGTCAATGCTTCGAACCCACCAGTGGCTCTTCAGAAGAAAGATGTGGCAGTCTGCTTCCGTAAAGATTACAGCCTTGGAAACCCTATGGGGCAGTTCTACTCTGTCCTCTACAGTCATTATGAGTTGGCATTGACTCGATGGCAGTGGGTTTAAAGGGATTCTGAGACCTAAAATGTGAGAATTGGTGATCTTGCATCTCCCAGGGGATTTACCTGCTCTCTGTTCTTCCTCTTTGGCCCTGTCATGGTTTGAATTATGTCCCCCCAAAAATGTGTGTATCAATTTGGCTAGGCCATGATTCCTGGTACTGTGTGATTTTCCTGTATGTTGTAAACCTGCCTCTGTGATGTTAATGAGGGAGGATGGGCGGCAGTTGTATTAGTAAGGCAGGACCTGATCTACAAGACTGGATTGTGTCCTGAGGCAATCTCTTGAGATATAAAAGACAGAAGTGAGCAGTGAGACAGGGGACCTCATACCATCAAGAAAGCAGTGCCAGGAGCAGAGCACGTCCTTTGGACTGGGGTCCCTGTGCTGAGAAGCTCCTAGTCCAGGGGAACACCGAAGAGAAGAAGGCCGACAGAGAGAAAAAGCCTTCCCCTGGAGCTGATGCCCTGAATTTGGACTTTTAGCCTACTTTGACTGTGAGGAAATAAATTTCTCTTCGTTAAAACCAACCACTTGTGGTATTTCTGTTATGGCAGCACTAGAAGACTAAGACAGGCCCCTTCAGAGTTACCTGGGCAACATCTTCCCCTGACCACTGCTGCTGAGGCCTGTCAAGACAAACCTGAGTCTAGGACAAGGATTAACCTTTGCATGCTCCCCAAAGTCCAAAGTTTGTGGTTTTGATGTGGTGCTGACTTCTTGGATTGTTCACTTTACCAAAACCACTTATGTTGTTAGTCAAGTGAGTTCCAGCTCATGGAACGGAACGAAATGTTGCTTATGTGTAACGGAACGAAATGTTGCTCGGTCCTGCGCCATCTTTGTGATTGCTGGTACGTTTGAGTCCATAATTAGGGCTATCGTGTCAACCCACTTCACTGAGGGTTTCTCTCGTTTTGTCTGACCTTCTACTTTACCAAACATGATGCAGTTTTCTAGCATTTAGTGTCTCCTGATAATGTGTTGGGCAAAACCACTACAGGCTATCTAAAAGGAAAGAACACTCCCCTCATCCTCAGGGGGCTGGTTACAGCTTACGCTCGGAGCTGTGGTCTGCTTGGATCTCTGCATCTCACCAGAACCTTTGTGAAAACAACTCTCAGGTCTCTGCTTGAAATGTTCTTTTCCAAAAGCTTCAGCCAGGAGCCTATGCCACCAAATGTGGTATTCTTATGGTTTTTTATCTCCTTTTCTTTGAGGCGCTGTCCCCAAGAAAACTCAAATTAATAAGATAATACAACAAACCCTCAGGCCAAACAAATGCTGCTAACTCTTCTGGCTAATTTACCAGACAAGCCGAGCCTTGTCTGAATGGTAGTTTACGCTCAAGTTGGATGCTTGATATTGTGGCCTTTTTATTGAATGAATGGTAAGGTGCAAACAAACAAACAAAAAAAGCAAGCTTTCGTTTCCCAGCCACTAATCTTTTAGGCCTGGATTGTGGAATAGTTCTTCCCTTGACTGCTGAATGAAGTCTCAGGTTTGCCTCAGAGTTTATTTAATTATAGTTAGTTAATAAAGAGTTCAAATAAATCTCCTTGACAACAGTCTCACTTCAGTCATTAAAATGTCCAGTCCAGAGTAACCATCAAATGCGAAATTGAAAGTTAATGCTTCTTTCTGCTCCACCCCAACATGGTATAATGCTTATTCCAGATTCATCGCTCTCTTTCCCTCCCTCTCTATTGCTCTATCTCTATCTTATATATCTATCTCTATTTCTATCTCCTCCTCTCTGTGCTTTTGGCTCAAAGTAATGGCATTAGACTCTCTCTTGGTCTATTTTGCCCATGTATATCAGTTAGGGCTAATTTTTAGTCAGTGGCAGAAACTTACAGATAACTAAAATATAAAAATACTTCCCTAAGTTTGGTAAATAGACTTCCTGGCGTTCTCCAGCCAACTAGCCACCCCCTTCCCCATTCCCTTTCACAGCTCCCCCTCACTTTTGCATCATCCAGCAACAACAGGGTAATGGATGTCCAGCAGTGCAGGGCACCAGGATCCTGGTCCAGCTCTTGTCAATATCAGTGTAGCAGCATTTGCTAAATATCTTGAATATCACCACAGACTACCCCTAATTTCCAGGGGTATGGGTCAAGTTCTTTGGGGAGGTCCCTTGAAACACCTCTTAGGTGACTGTCCTCACCTTTCACCCTTCACTGGTAACATCCAAACCTATGTCCCCAGTTCTCCTATATCTGCAGTGCTGGTAGCTCTGTGTTGGGCCACATTTTGGCAAGTTCTGCATGGGTTTTCCTTGCTTCAGTAAGGAAGGATACTTAGCAGGTACTTTTTGTTCTAGACCTTTGGGGCTCAGTTGAATCAACAAAATTCTTATCGTCACAATCAGTCACACTCTATTTGGTATGATCACAAATCCACTGAAATTCTATCAAGAAAACATGTGTCAAGTTGGTTATAACTGCATTTTGCTGGGACGTATTATTGGTTTTTACTCTATAGGACTAATACAAAAATATAGCAGCGTTCTTTTTTTTATTCTGGTAAATGTGTATGTAACAGAATATCTGCCATTTCAACATTCTTCTCATGGACAACTCAATGACATGAATTGTGTTCATCATGCTGTGCAACCACCACCATTATCCATTTCCAAATTTTCCATCACTAGAAAGGATTTTTTCAGGGGCTAAGGAAATTATCACAAGGCTAAGATTAAATATGGCAACCATTTAAACATAATTTTGGAGTTCACATGAATGTCACCATATTTTCACATATACATGTATGTGTGTGTATGGATATATATATATATATACTTACATGTATATGTGAATGTATGTGTGTATATATATCCACTTAAAGATCTTGAGACACTGCTTAGCTCATTAAAATACGTAGAGAAGAGACAATTTATGTCACCAAAATACAAAACACCCAAGATAGGAATCTATGAATGGTGGTAGGAAAGAGGAGTATCATTTACAAGAAAATCCTGTGAAGGGAAAAATAGTGGAAATAAAGCAAACTGTTGACTTCAGTTTTTCAAATGTAAAAAAATAGTAAAAAAAAAAGGTTCTATTCAATAAGTTTAAAATTGCAGAATTCTAAACTGTCAACAATCTCCTTTTTTTAGATTTTCTCTATTTCTTCTTTCTTCATCTCTATGCTCATCACCTTCTCACAGAAGTGTATAACATTGTGCAATAATTTATATTCACTTATTTAAAATAAAAAACTTGTCACACCAAGCAGGAGAAGACAAATGAATTTTATTATGTTTATAAGAGAGTGCCAAATGTTGGATCAGCATAAAGAAAAGAGCCGGGAAGGATCTAATTGTTGCCTTAATGCATTTTGAGACATTAGTAGGTCAAGGATTAAGACAGGGAGATAATTCAGAACCGAGTACCTAATGAGGTTGTTAACGCATCTAAAATGAGTGCGACATGCTTTGGAAATATTGATGAGTTTTCACTGAGGGTCATTGCAAGTCTGTGGTGTTGTCTTCCATGATCCAGTGCCTCTACCTAATGACAGCAGGACTCAGTGTTGTTAACGTAATAATGAATGATGCTTTCTTAGTTCGCTATGGATTTTCACTGTTCACTGACAAGGAGAACTACCTTTAGATTTCATTAAGTCACCCAGCTACTCATAAATTTTGGTTATTTTAGATACGGTGTTTTTATGTCTTTTGTATCAACAGTAACTTTGGAAACCTTTTAAATATGAAACTGATATTTAGAAATGAAGAAATGGTGGCAAAGTTATTAAAATATATCGGTCAGATAGCACAAAATAGCCATTACAAAGGGAACTGGATTCTATTTTTTTCACATTTGTGTACATGGATAATAAATACTAGAATAGGAAAAATGAAGGTGGAGAAATAGTTAAAAAGAACTCATTAATTCATCCTCAAAGAGGTCATTGCTGTTTAATTAGAAGATTGTAAGTGGACTTATAATATCTCATAAGGAGTCCTGGTGATGCAATGGTTAAGTGCTCAGCTGCTAACCGAAAGGTTGGTGGTTAAAATCCACCCAGCATCTTCAAGGGAGAACAGACCTGGTAATCTGCTCCCATAAAGATTAAAGCCTAGGAAACCCTATGGGGCAGTTCTACTCTCTCCTATACTGTTGCTGTGAGTTAGAACCGACTAGACAGCACACAACATAACATTTCATTATACTTTTTAAATACCAGAATTACAAACTATCTCAATTATGCATATATTTTGCAGTTGATAATTTTGGTTCTTTATATTGCAGAGTTCTGAAGAAATATTGATGAATATTGAAAATTATGAGGGTACGATAAAGGAGCCCTGATGGAACAGTGATTAAGCCCTTGGCTGCTAACTGAAAGATTGGTGGTTCAAACCCACCAGTTGCTCCACAGGAGAAATATGTGGCAGTCAGCCACCATAAATATTACAGCTTTGGAAACTTTAAGGGGCAGTTCTACTGTCCTATAAGGGTCTTGTGAGTCAGAATCGACTCAACGGCAATTGAGTTTTAAAACGTTGTTAGGTGCCGTCGAGTCAGTTCCGACTCATAGCGACCCCATGTTCAACAGAGAAAAACACTGCTTGGTCCTGTGCCATCCTCCTAATTGTTGTTATGCTGGAGTCCATTGTTGCAGCCACTGTGTCAATCCATCTCTTTGAGGGTCTCCCTCTTCTTCACTGACCCTCTACTTTACCAAGCATGATGTCCTTCTCCAGAGACTGATCCCTCCTGACAATGTGTTCAAAGTATGTGAGACATAATATCACCATCTTTGAGTCTAAAGACCATTCTGATTGTATTTCTTCCAAGACAGATTTGTTCATTCTTTTGGCAGTCTATGGTATATTCAATATTCTTTGCCAACATCACAATTCAAGGGCGTCAATTCTTCTTCAGTCCTCCTTTTTCATCGTCCAGCTTTCTAGTGCATATAAGGCAATTGAAAACACCATGGCTCGTGTCAGGTGCACCTTAGCCCTCAAGGTGACATCTTTGCTTTTTAACACTTTAAGGAGGTCTTTTGCAGCAGATTTGCTCAATGCAAAGTGTGTTTTGATTCCTTGACTGCTGCTTCCATGGGTGTTGATTTTGGATCCAAGTAAAATGAAATCCTTGACAACTTCAGTCATTTCTCCGTTTATCATGATGTTGCTTATTGGGTCAGTTGCGAAGATTTTTGTTTTCTTTATGGTGAGGTGTAATCCGTACTGAAGGCTGCGGTCTTTAACATTCATCCATAAGTGCTTCAAGCCCTTTTCACTTTCAGCAAGCAAGGTTGTGTCATTTGTATAATGCAGGTTATTAATGAGTCTTCCTCCAATCGTGATGCTGCATTCTTCTTCATGTAGTCCAGCTTCTGGGATTATTTGCTTAGCATACTGATTGAATAGGTATGGTGAAAGGATACAACCCTGACACACCCTTTCCTGACTTTAAACCATGCAGTATTCCCTTGTTCTTTTTTAACGACTGCCTCTTGATCTATGTTACTGGTTCTTCATGAGCACAATGAAGGGATCTGGAATTTCCATTCTTTGCAATATTATCCATAATTTGTTATGATCCACACAGTCGAATGCCTTTGCATAGTCAATAAAACACAGCTAATCATCTTTCTGGTATTCTCTGCTTTCAGCCAGGATCCATCTGACATCAGCAATGATATCCCTCATTCTACACCCTCTTCTGAATCCAGCTTGAATTTCTGGCCGTTCCCTATCGATATACTGCTGCGGCCACTTTTGAATGATCTTCAACAAAATTTTCCTTGTATGTGATATTAATGATATTGTTCAATAATTTCTGCATTCAGTTGGATCACCTTTCTTGGGAATAGGCATAAATATGGATCTTTTCTAGTCAGTTGGCCAGATAGCTATCTTCCAGATTTCTTGGCATAGACAAGCAAGCATATCTAGCACTGCACCTATTTGTTGAAACATCTCAACTGGTATTCCATCAATTCCTGGAGCCTTGTTTTTCACCAATGCTTTAGTGCAGCTTGGACTTCTTCGTTCAGTACCATCAGTTACTGATCATATGCTATCTCCTGAAATGGTTGAACATTCGCCAGTTCCTTTTGGTACAGTGACTCTGTGTAACCCATCCTTCTGCTTTGGATGCTTCCTGAGTCGTTTAATATTTTCCCAGTATAATTCTCCAGTATTGCAAGTCACAAATTGAATTTTTATTTTCAGTTCTTTCAGCTTGAGAAATGACAAGTGTGTTCTTCCCTTTTCATTTTCTATCTCCAGGTCTTTGCACATGTTGTTATAATACTTTAGTTTGTCTTCTCTAGCTGCCCTTTGAAATTTTCTGTTCAGCTCTTTTACTTCATCATTTCTTCCTTTTGCTTTAGCTATTTGACATTCAAAAGCAAGTTTCAGAATCTCTTTTGACATCTATTTTGGTCTTTTCTTTCTTTCCTGTTTTTTTTTAATAATCTTTTGCTTTCTTCACGTATGATGTCCTGATGTCTTCCCCCAACTTATCTGGTCTTCGGTCATTAACGTTCAGTGGGTCAAATCTATTCTTGAGATGGTCTCTAAATTCAGGTGGAATATACTCAAGTTTGTAGTTTGGCTCTCCTGGACTTGTTTTAACTTTCTTCAGCTTCAACTCGAACTTGCATATGAACAATTTGTGGCCACAGTCAGCCCCTGGCCTTGTTCTCACTGATGATATTGAGCTTTTCCACCATCTCTTTCCATAAATGTAGTCGATTTCATTCCTGTGTACTACATCTGGTGAAGTCCACATGTATAGTTACCATTCATGGTTGAAAAAAGGTATTTGCCATGAATAAATTGTTGTTCTTGCAAAGTTTTATCATGGTATCTTAGGTGTTGTTTCTGTCACCAAATACATATTTTCCAACTACTGTTCCTTGTTTGTTTTCTACTTTCTAGTTCCAATCACCAGTAATTACCAATACATCTTGAGCATATGTTTGATCAATACCAGACTGCAGAAGTTGGTAAGAATCTTCAGTTTCTTCATCTCTTACATTAGTGTTTGGTGTGTAAATTTGAATAATAGTCGTATTAACTGGTCTCTCTTGTAGGCGTGAGGCTATTATCCTATCACTGACAGAGTTGTATTTTAAGATAGATCTTGGAAGTTCTTTTTGATGAAGAATGTGACACCATATGACCTAACAATTCCATTCAGAGTTATATGTCCAAAAGAATTTGAAGCAGAGTCTTAAACAGACAAATGTACACCCTTGTTCATGGCAGCATTAATCACAATAGCCAAAAGCTGGAAACAACCTAAGTGGCCATCAACAGATAAATGCATAAACATAATGTTGTATGTACATACAAATGAATTTATCATTCATCTATAAAGAGAAATGAAGTCCTGATACATGCTCCATATTGATGAACTTTGAGAACATTATTCTAAATGAGATAAGCCAGAAACAAAAGGACAGATACTGCATGATCCCACTTTCATGAAATTTCTTAAAAAAAAAAAAGAACAAAAAAACCCAATTGCTGTGAAATTGATTCCTACTCATGGTGATCTCATGTGTGTCGGATTAGAAGTGTGCTCCATAGGGTTTTCAATGGCTGATTTTCAGAAGCAGATTGCCAGCCTTTTCTTCTGAGGTGCCTCTGAGTGAACTCAAACTTCCCAACCTTTCAGTTAGTAGCCAATCACATTAACTGTTTGCACTACCCAGGAGCTTCATATGAAGTACCTAGAATAGGTAAATCCATTGAAAGAAAAGAAGATTAATAGCTACCAGGAGATGGGGGAGAGGGGAATAGGAAGTTAAAAATAACTAACAGATAATGTTAATTTACAAAAAAAAAAAAGAAGAAAAAAAAAAGTAGAAATTATTATTGTCAGAAGTCAATAAATTACCACAAGGTTAAAATGGTGGTGGTATGGTGGGAAAAAACCAAACAAACCTTGAGTTTTGAGTTAATTGTAGGCCTAAACTAAAGAACTAAACTTAGTTGCTCCTTAAAGTATTTTGAGCTCTGATTGCATTAATAGTTTTCTTCTTTCTGCTTTTTCCTTTAATAGTTATATATTCTGTATTGTCATTATTTTTGGAGAAGCAGTAAAAGAAGCAAAACTTAATGGGATAATGAGTAGATATCTGAAAATTAGCTAGAGTTGATAGTTTCAATATTGAAAGGAAATTAAGGTACCTTGTTGAGCAGAAAGATTAAGTATAAAGAATGGATTTCTTTATAAATCACCAATTTATAATTTACTAATGCACTATTATATAATAGAACAAATCCAAAACCAATTATATTATGAATAAATGATATTATAGTGTACTACAATACTATACGGTTTATAAAAGTTGAAAATTTCAACTCCACTGTGATTTTCATCTACTTACAGATAAAGTGTCAACTCATAGCAACCTCATAGGATTTCTAAGGCTGTAAATCTCTATGGAAGCAAACTGTCACATCTAGCCATTGGTGATTTCAAACTGCCAACCTTTCACTTTAACCACTGCACTACCAGGGCTCCTTACAGATAAAGTCAATGAGAAACTTTTTTTGTGGGGGGGAGATAGCCCATGTAAACTGTAGCAAAACATCCCATTATAATATTGAGTTAAATTTATAAAACTCTGTATAGTTTGGAAAATATACTTCTCTTCTTCGAGAAAGTTTACTTTTTTTAATTTTTATTTTAGTGTGGTAAAATATATATAACATGCAATTTACCATTTTAACCACTTTTCAGTGTACAATTCAATGGTATTAATTAATTTCATAATGTTGTGCAACCATCGCCACCATCTATTTACAATTCTTTTCATCACCCCAGAAAGTTTAATTTTTAACTTCCAAATATTAGAAGTTTCTTCAAGATTCTGACAGATCATGAAGATTTGTCTACACATCGAAGTGTGAAGAGATAGCTTACAAATTCATCAGTTTCCTTGG
Organism: Trichechus manatus latirostris; assembly: GCF_000243295.1. Lineage (NCBI taxonomy): Eukaryota > Metazoa > Chordata > Mammalia > Sirenia > Trichechidae > Trichechus > Trichechus manatus. The sequence goes on from NW_004444052.1 coordinate 5,544,600, forward strand.
CTCCTTATTTATATACACCATGTGCTGTGAAGTTTATATGATGAATTGTGTTGGGCTCTGTGGTGCAATGGGTTTTCTCTCAGATGGCCTTTCTGGCCCTGGGTTTCTAATTCTTCCAAAACAGTTGGTCAGGCCACAATCTTGCCAGGGATTGGTCTGTTGACTATCCACTTAAGTGACTTGCAGGGCTGACTATCGGCATAAGAGGCTTGCAAATTCACCTAACAGAGTTAGTTAGTTTACCACCTATCTGTAGGATCGGTCAGTTTACGGAAGCCAAGCTCCAAAGTTGACAAGGAGTTTTCCTATATAAGTGGTCAGTCTCACAGAGGTTTTTGGGACTTCCTGATCAAGGAGAGCCAGAAGGGTAGCGTGTCTTTGGGAAACGGGCCGTACACTGAGAACTTCCTAGCAGAGCTGTAATACAGGTCAAGGATTGTAACACTGATCTGATAACACTCACTGAGCTGACATCACTGGAGGTGGAGAGAGATGGAGACGGTGGTGGCAAGTAGAGCAGAGCCATGTGGCAAAGAAACCGCAGCAGTGGTGCAAGCAGCGGGAACCATGGGACTGGTAGATAGAGTGAAGCTGGGCACCTTCAGCCAGGAGGTCCCAGGAGCAGAGGCTTAAGCATACACTGGACAGGGAGGGGTTGCCATAAAACGGTTTTGTCTTGAGAGCTGTCATAATGCTGGCCTAATGTTGGCACTGGTCCAGGTTTGTCCCAAAGCTGCTGATTGAGAGCTGAATCAGCAAGCACAGGGGGCTAGACCTGGCCAAGAAAAGTCATGGAGAGAGACAGGGAGAGAGGATGAACATAGCCGTGCTGCTTCTGACCTGACCTGGAGACATAGCTGCTGAGAGAGAGAGAGACCTGCTGACACCTAGTCCATGGCATGCTCACCTGGTGATGCACAAATGGACATTGGTAAGGTGCACCAGACCCAAGCCATAGGATTTCCAATCATCTCATATGTGTGCAAAAATTAGACAATGGAAAAAGAAGACTGAAGAAGAAGTGATGGATTTGAACTGTGGTGTTTGCTAAGAATATTGACTATACCATGGACTTCCAGAAGAAGGAACAAATATGTCTTAGAAGAAGTATAACCAGAATGCTCCTTAGAAGCAAGTGTGGCAAGACTTTGTCTCACTTTCTTTAGACATGTTATCGAGAAGGAGCAATTCCTTGACAGGAACATCATGATTTGGTAAAGCAGAGGGTCAACAAAAAAAAGGAAGACTTTCAATGAAGTGGATTGACATAGTGGCTGAAACAATGGGCTCAAACATACCTGCTGTTGTGAAGACAGCGTAGGACGAAGCAACATTTCCTTTTATTATCCATGAGGTCGCTGTGACCTTATCTCAATAAAATGGATGATATTATAACTCTCAAAATGGGTTTAATTAAATAAGGAAGCAAGCAAACCAACAATATTAACTTCCATACAAATTACAAGAAGCACGTATAACAGAAAATGATAGAAAATAAAAGGGATAATCTAAAGGTATATGAGACAAACACAGAAACCCAAAAAATGTACTGGTGGGCTTTAAATCCAAAATGATTGAACAGGTTATATGGTTATTTTGAATAAAAGATCCAACGCATAAAGAGTCTGCCTCAGTCATAAACCGTTATGTACCTGATAGTATAGCAGGAATACCATAATGAAAAAAAAAAACAAAACCAAAAAACCCTGAGAAATTAAGTTCAAATATAATTTGATAAAACCACAACTACAGAAAACAATGTTAAGATAACCATTTCAGAATTTAACAGATTAAGATAATTAAATAAACAAAGATGGAAGTGTATATCCAGCTGGAAAAATAAAGCTAGATATTTATGGTGAATCATACACAAAATGTATTCCATTTTCAATGAAAATTAAAGGTAAAAAACAAAAGTATAGAAGTATTAGTGCGGAATATAAAAATTTCACAGTTTTTGGAGTGGAAAAAGCCTTTCTAACTAAGAAAGACCTCAAATTCAGAAGCTATTAGAAAAACTTTCTGCCTTAGACTGGGTTCTCTGGAGAAGCAAAACCAGTGCAGCATATAGAGAGATTTATATAAAGGAAATGACTCACATGGTTGTAGAGGCTGGAAAATCTCAAGTCCATGGATCAGGCTGGAGGCTTCCCTGACTGATGTAGCCAAAGATGCTGGTGAATCGTAGATCAGAAGGTCAGATAGCAGCCTTGGCTCACAGGCTGTGGAGGCCGACGAATCTCAAGATCAGCAGGTAAGATGGCAGGTAAGCTGCTAGCTTAAAATCCCAAGAACTGGAGGTCAGATGAACATGAGCCAACTGCAGGATTCAGAGCAAGAAAAACCATCAAGCCTTGCCAGAAAGTCCACCTATATTGGATGCAGGCCACACTCCCAAGGAAAATCCCTTTCAGCTGATTGGCCCCTTACAACAGATCTCATCATGGAGGTGATCACATTATATTAGATCTGATTACGGCAGTGATTACATCATTAAAAAGCCAAACTACATCATAACTGCCAAACCACTGAGGATCATGGCTCAGCCAAGCTGACACACAACCTTAACCATCATGCATTCTAACATGACAGTAGACACCATAAGCAAAGTTAAAAGATAAAGTATAGATCAGAAGAAAAATTTTGCAAAGCATTCATATCTGTGGTGTATAAATAGCTCTTACAACTTAGTATGATAAGAAGAAAAAATCAGTTGAATATTGGCCAATGTATATGAACAGGCAACTCTTAAAAGAAATAGAAATGGCTGTTATATAGTGTATATCTCAGAGCACATAGAAAGTATCATGTAAGTTTAATTATCATACTTTTTACCTGGAGCCCTGGTCGCCTAGTGGTTAAGAGCTTGGCTGCTAACCAAAAGGTTAGCAGTTTGAATTCACCAGCCGCTCCTTGGAAACCCTACAGGGCAGTTCTTCTCTGTCCTATAGGGTTGCTATGAGTCAGAATCGACTGGACAACAATGGGATGGGTATTTTTATCTATCAGATTGGCAAATGTAGCCTAATCTGGCAATAATGCTGAGCAATGAACAATATCATGTTCACTTATTAGAAGCAGTCATTGTTATAATATTCCTTTTGGAGAAATATTAAAAATTAAATTTTGCATACAGTTTGTCTAAGCAACTTCAGAAATCATCCTTCTGAACTTAATCCACTGGTACAAAAAGTTGTGTATGTAAGAATTTTTCATGGTAGCACTGTTTAAGAACCCGGCATTTTCATCAACAGGGAAATGTTTAAATAAGTTATAGCACATCCGCACCTTGGAATCTTGAAAAATATCCACCATAGAAATATATAGCATGATCTGTCTGGATAAACATGGAGAAATGTTTGGCATGATAGTGCTAAATTGGTAATTCTAGGCTTACTTTGGACATGTTATCGGAAGGGACCAATCCCTGGAGGACGTCAAGCTTGGTAAAGTACAGGGTCAGTGAAAAAGAGGAAGACCCTCAACAAGATGGATTGAACACAGTGGCTGCAACAGTGGGCTCAAGCATAGCGACAATTGGGAGGATGGTACAGGACCAGGCAACATTTCGTTCCATTATACGTAAGTTCGCTATGAGTTGAAGTTAACTAAAGGGCACCTTACAACAACAAAAGTCTTGAAATTAAATGGGTTGAAGGAGAGACTTCTCATTCCTAATTTATAATACTTTTTTTCTTAATTTATACAACTTTTTACAATGTATACAATAATTAGTATCTTTCTGTGTTTCAGTTTGTTTTCAACAATAAGTTAAAAGATACCACAAATATTATGAGTATGCACTTATAATAATCACTAAATCACCTTGTGAGTGGATTTTTCAGCTTCAAGACTCTCTTACTGATTCCAGTCCTGAACATGAGATGGTGATGTCAAAAAAATAACTAAGGTGTGATATCGCTTATGGAAGTAACTTGAAAGCTTCCGGTAAAATTGCTCCAGGAGTAGCAGTTGGCTGAGTGACAGGCTCAAACTGTGAAGCTACCTTGGTGACAGAAAAGCCTTTTGAGCAGAAAATGCAATGGGGGTGGACAGCTGGTTTGGGGAGGAGAGACTATGGGGGACTATAGTAGAAATGTACTGTAGTAGAAATGCTGTGAAATCATCTTGAGAATGAGTCAAGTCCAAGGCATGCAAAGCCATTACACAATGGGAATACTCTTCATCTGTGACTGATTAAGGATTAACCATGCACCCATTTGTGATTCTTCTCAGTCTGTATTTCCTTTACTTTGGAATGCTGAGGAAACTAGAATCTCTACAGGTAAGTGCTAATATGGAAAGTTTAAATACAGGAAGCATGCTTTAATCCGAGCTTTGAAGATTAGTAAGTATACACATGGGTGGGGAGAAGGGGACAGAAAATGCAGGATCCTGAAGAATGAGAATTAGAGAATGGTAAAACAGGGACAATAAACTGGCTGGCTTGGCTAAAAGGGCCTAAATGCCTGTATGTAATGCTACTGTTGTTAGTTGCCCTTGAGTTGCTTCTGACTCATGGCGACCCCACATGTGCAGAGTAGAACTTCTCCATAGGGTTTTCAAGACTGTGACTTCTTGGAAGTAGATCACTGGGCCTGTCTTCTGAGGAACCTCTTGGTTTATTGGAACCACCAATCTTTTGGCTAGTAGTCGAGTGCTTAACTCTTTGCACCACCCAGGGGGAAATAGGTAGATATAGAAGGTAAAAAGGTCCGCTGGTGAGAGGCTTTGAGGTTTTAACATTAAGTTTAAGAGTAATTATTTAATTTAATTATTAGAGAAATTTTAAGTGTCCCCTCCCCACCAGGGAATAAATGTCAAACTCCCTTCGTATATTTTTGCTATTATGTAAGGCACTTTAATTTTGTAAAAGCAGTCATTATAGAGCCAATACTGGCCAATCTATTTTGATTAATTTATTATGAAATCAGAGTCACAGTGCCACAATCACCAGCGCCTTAGATTTATTAGCAGGCCAAGTAATCAATTAGGGCCAATGAATGAGAATTAAGATTTTAGGAGAAAATATATTTTTCTCTTTAAGATCTCAAAATTTATGTATAAATAACCATCCTAACTTCAAATGACATTCGTATGATTTCTAAGTATGTACTGGCCGCTTTTGGTCATTTTGGAAGGCAGTCTCTAAATGGGCCCCAATGATCCTCCTTTCTGATATATATGCTTTTGTGTAATGCTCTTCCCTTGAGTGTGTGCTGTACTTAGTAACCAGCTTGTAGCAAATAGAATATGGTAAAAGTGACAGGATGTCATTTTCAAGATTGGGTTACAAAAAGACCATGACATCCATCTCTATCGCCTCTCACTTTACGGGAGGTCAGCTCCCCAGTTGTGAGAAGTCTTATGGAGAGGCTCATGTGACAAGCAACTGATGTTACTGGCCAACAGCCAATGAGCACATGAGGGCTCCTGCCAACAGCTCCATGAATAAGCTTGGAAGTGGGTCTTCTCCCAGTTGAGTCTTGACATGACTGTAGCCCAGATCGACACCCTAACTATGGCCTTGTGAGAGACCCTAAGATAGAGGACCCAGCTAAGCCACACCAGGGTGCATGACCCACAGAAACTGTGAAAGAATACATGTTGTTATATTTAGCTGCTGAATTTTGGGGTAATTTATTATGCAGCAGTATATAACTAAATGAGTTATAAAACGTTTATATTACACTGTGTTTCTTTAAAAAATCACCTATATGAGACCTAATGGTCATCAATTATTTAAAATAAAAATGAAAATGTAAGCAGGCAGGGAAACTAGATTAATGGATACGGAACAACCAGAATGGAAAAAATGAGAATGTTCACTCGTTGTGAAGAATGTGACCAATGTCATTGAACAACTTGTGTAGAAATTGTTGAATGGGAACCTAAAATGCTGTGTAAACATTCACTGAAAGCAAAATAGAATATTATTGAAAAATTATATTACATTAAAACCACGCCATTAGATGATCTTTTGTTTTTAAATAAGAAGAATAACATTGACATTCTACAAAAAATACCTTTGTCCTGGTTACATACTTGTCAACAGACTTACCACTGTAAATAGGAAAATTGTGAAGCTAAACACAAAGAGTACAGTGCCTTCCACCTTTCCAGAATAATCAATAACATGTACTCGATTTTAAAGAAAATTTCTTAACAGCTCCTTAATTATGCAATGACTTATTCTATTACATTTTCATTTGATTTCTCCCCCAATTAACATTGACACTCCTCATTATGAGAAAAAAAAAAAAGTGCCTTTCAACATAAAATAGGACAAAAAATAAAAGTTTGGTCCTGCCCTCTGACTTCTCTTAAATGTGTCTATATTTAAACTCTGTAAGGGAGTCTTCTCTTATTTGTTTAATGTAAATAAAATGGAAAAGAGAAAATTGGTGGTTCTAGATAAAGAATTAAAGACTGCTATTAAGACTCAGCCCTGGTGATGCAGTGACTAAGAGCTTGACTAATAACCAGAATGTAGGCAGTTCGAATCCACCAGCTGCTCCTTGGAAACCCCATGGAGCAGTTCTACTCTGTCCTGTAGGGTTGCTATGAGTGGGAATCGACTTAACAGCAACAGGTATGTTTTTCTGGATTAAGACTCAGAGGGAGAGATAAAAATGAAATAGAATCTAAAATAGTTTCAAATGTCAACATGTAATTTGGTTCCTCATTTGTATCATGTTCAAAACTGCTCCCTCCACTGGACTTCTTTTTTTCTGTAAATATGACCCATCTCCTATACAGATATTGTCCTGTCTATTGTCTTTTGCTCATGTTCCTAATATGCACAGATCAATTTTCACACTTTCTCACACTCGTTTTGCTTCTTTTGGCATGTGTTCCCTTTGCCTGCCATATGTAATCATTCTTGCAACATTTCCAGACCCAATATAAAGTTTGAATATATATCCTTCCCTGCACTTTTTATTTCTATGCTTTTGGAACTTGGCATACGTTTTCTCCATCAAAATCTGACTGATCTTAATTTCTTTCTTTCTTTCTTTTCCTCAGCTAGTTAATTTCAAAGAAGCATTTCCTTCTACTTTTATCATTTCTGGCCCGACTCTGAGCTTAGAGAACACAGATATGCAGCAGTGTATCAGAGAAATCTCTTTGAAGTACTGTGGGGGCAAAACTAATCGACAAGGGGTTTAGATCAGAAAGTTCTGATCTAAGCTTTCCAGCTGCAGAATCGCCCTCTGCTCGAGAAAGATACACAGCAAGTGACCGTATACTACCCTAGGAATGAAAGGTTGTCACACGTGAGAGCTGATTTAATTTGTGGTTCACAGAATGTTCCTCGGAGTGACTGCACAGAAACTGAAATGTTGTTTTCTAATGTACCCGATGACTCTCTATGGACACAAGCAAACTACCCTATAGCGTAAAACATCCTAACTCTCATCTACATAGAAATTCAGGCGAAAGAATGTGCTTGACAAAAACCAAAGTACAAGCCAAACTTAAGTTGTTGGTCAAATCCTTTCACAGATCTAGGTCAAGTACCACTCCCATCACAAATCTCTCCCTAATTACATCCACATTGATCTCAACTTCTCTCATCTCTTGAAGCACTAATAGTCTTTCTCATTTTAGCTCTTAATTGTATACTCACACACAGCCTGAAATGCTCTTCCTTTGCCTGATGAACACATACTGGTTATTAAGGACTCATGGTAAGCATCACCTCCTCCCTGAAGTCATCCTTGACTGCTCCTGTCCTCTGCCACCTAAGGGAGTGAGTAGGTGTCCCTTTGACACTACTCCCATAGCATCATGTGTGTAGCAGAATAGCGCATGGGTCACTCTGCATGATGATATATCTACCTTACCTATCTCCCTACTGCAGAGTGAGCTCTTTTCCAGGAGACACTTCATCAGGTTCAACTCTGTCTCACCAACACCTAGTACTATACCTACAAAATAAAAGTAGATCAATACATAGTGGGTGAAAAAATAAATAAACGAATAATTCTTGCATTGTTACAAGATTCAGATAATTACCTATGTATATAAATTAATTAATCATATGGATCAAGTAATAGAGTAATTATGTGTATCAATTAATCAATTATGTTGTTGTTATTGTTGGTAGGTGCCCTGGAGTTGGTTCCAACTCATAGTGACTCTATGTACAACAGAACAAAACACTTCCCGGTCCTGCACCATCTTCACACTCACTGTTAACGCTTGAGTCTATTGTTGCAGCCACGGTGTCAATACATCTCTTTGAGGGTTTTCCTCTTTTTTGCTGACTCTTTACTTTACCAACATGATGTCCTTCTCCAGGGACTGGTCCCTCCTGATAACATGTCCAAAGTATGTGAGACGTGGTCTTGCCATCCTTGCTTCTAAGGAGCATTCTGGTTGTACTTCTTCCAAGACAGATTTTTTCCTTCCTTTAGCAGTCCATGGTATATTCAATATTCTTCACCAACACCACAATTCAAAGGCATCAATTCTCCCGCCTTCCTTATTCATTGTCCAGCTTTCACATGCATATGAGGTGAATGAAAATACCATGGATTGGCTCAGGTGCACCTTGGTCTTCCAGGTGACATCTTTGCTTTTTAACACTTTGAACAAGTATTTTGCAGCAGATTTGCCCAATGCAATGTGTCATTTGATTTCTTGACTGCTGCTTCCATGGGTGTTGATTGTGGATCCAAGTAAAATGAAATCATTGACAACTTCAATCTTTTCTCCATTTATCATGATGTTGCTTGTTGGTCCAGTTGTGAGGATTTTTGTTTTCTTTATGTTGAGGTGTAATCCATACTGAAGGCTGTAGTCTTTGATCTTCATCAGTAAGTGCTTCAAGCCCCCTTCATTTTCAGCAACAAGGTTGTGTCATTTGCATAATGCAGGTTGTTAATGAGTCTTCCTCCAATCCTGATGCCACATTCTTCTTCATATAGTCCAGCTTCTGAGATTATTTGCTCAGCATACAGATTGAATAGGTATGGTGAAAGGATACAACCCTGATGCACACCTTCCCTGACTTTAAACCACGCAGTATTCCCTTGTTTGGTTCGAATGACTGCCACTTGATCTGTGTACAGGTTCCTCATGAGCACAGTTAAGTGTTCTGGAATTCCCATTCTTTGAAATTTTATCTATAATTTGTTATGATCCACACAGTCGAATGTCTTTGCATAGTCAATAAAACACAGATAAACATCTTTCTGGTATTCTCTGCTTTCAGCCAGGAACCATCTGACATCAGCAAAGATATCCCTCATTCTACATCCTCATCTGAATTCGGCTTGAATTTCTGGCATTTCCCTGTTGATACACTGCTGCAGCCGTTTTTTGAATGATCTTCAGCAAAATTTTACTTGCCTGTGATATTAATGATCTTTTTCCATAATTTCACATTCAGTTGGATCACCTTTCTTGATAGGCTTTCAGAATTTAATCTGTTGAAACCCACCAGTAAAAAACTATGAGAAACGTATCTGAGTGAAACAAAATGAGGCCTTTTTAGCTTGCTGCAGGAAGGGAGTATACCCACAATAGGTACGTGGAGGTCTCAGTAAGAGGTGTATGGGAGAGGTTTGTTGTTTATGCTGGCTGCTTTTAAGTGGAATTTAAAGAGTACTAGTGGGAATTAAAGAGTACCAGGCCAGTTCTGGATTGAATGCTGTCAAGGGCAATTCAGGTGTTGAATATTTTGGTAATTACTCTCTTGGAGTAGTCATTCCTCAATCTGAGGACCGGGATATTTAGTCATTTTTGTGGTGGCAGAGTGTCCTTGTCTCTGTCTTGTTTCAGACATGGTCATGCATATGCCTTGCCTGATAATTGTTGATATTTTATGTGTGTTGTTTAGCACAGCCTCGCTCTGCCTGCTGCAAATACCAGTTTTTGCCTTCTGAAACCATTTATTTATGGTTGAACATTTAGTTTTTTCCACTTTTTCAATTTTATTATGTGATGTGCTGAGCACTGTTATAAATGCAGCTATTGGTTGATTGATTAGATCCTAGAAATGACCTCTAGTATAGATGTGTGGTCATTTTCTCTCTCGTCTATTTATACTGGCATTGTTTTCCTGCCAAATTGCCATTTACAGTTTGATTTATCGATAGTTATATATAATACAGGACCATCATCATTATTGTAAATTGTATATTTTAAGAAATTGTTTTATAGGCAAAAATGAAATCTTGTTTTTAACTTAATTTGAGTGTCTATGATTATTTGTGATTTCAATTTTTTTTTACATGTGTCTTTATGGTTGTATTTGCTCTCTCTGAATTATCTGTTCATTTATTTTCCATTTGAAACCTTATGTTTCTTATTTAATCTGTATTAAATCTTCAAGTAATAAGCTGAGAATAAGTTTTACCATCTAGTTTAAAAATATTTTAGTCTATTAAAACTTTTAAATAGTCCAACCAGTCAACTTTTTTCCCTTGTGCTTTGTACCATGCGCTTAATATTTTCAAACATCCTGCCAACTGCACAAGTTTGTTAGTACGAGTATCTATCTATCTATTTAGCTAGCTAGCTAAATATCTGTAAAATTTCCTGTTAAAAGTTTAATTCTTCAATCTATCTGAATTTATTTTTGGGGCCGGATAAAAAAGCAAATATTGCTAATATAAATATGATTATTCTACTCAATTTCTCAACATGTATCTTGAAAATTTTCTACGCCTAGCAGCATCTTTAGGATTGCCTTGCATATATTTGTTGAGATTAAAACTGAATATTTGATGCTTTGATGAATGGTGTTTTACTAGACAACATATTTAAATAACTTTGTGGCAAAAATTTCAACTACTGGCAGAAGTCACAACAACAGATATTGTAAATAACGAATAACTGAATGAAGAAGGGAAAAAGAAATTATTTTGATCATACAACAACGTCCAGGGTAACATTTTAAGCTGCATTGTGTTCTACAAAATCGAAACGAGAGAAATTATTTTGCTTTAAGCTGCTGTATTTGTGGTAATTGTTACACAGCAATAGAAAACGAATACGGTCCCATTTTCCGAATCATTTTTGGTTGAACCTTCTTTTAAAAACAAAGGAATCTTCCTGAAAGAAAGAGGAGATGTGTTGATCATGTGTGGATTTGAGTTTTGTTTTATGAAATCTTGTTTTAAGTTAGAGTGATGAAGTTCTAGATGTCAAGGATGTGCTCATAGATGTCTTATCGAATGACAATTCATAGTCAAATGAGCATTTCTAATATTAATATTGCAGCTTTACACCTTTTCCAAAACTGACTTATAAGGTTAAGAAAACATAGATAAAAAAACAAGACAAAACAAAACAAAACCCATTGCCCTGGTGTCGATTCTGACTCATAGTGACCCAGAGTGGAACTGCCCCATAGTGCTTCTAAGGCTGTAATCTTTATGGAAGCAGACTGCCACATTTTTCCCCCGAGGAGTAGCTGGTGGGTTTGAACCCACCAACCTATTGGTTAGCAGCTGGGCACTTAACCATTGCATCACCAGGCCTCCTTATAAATGAAAAGATGCTCCTGAAATGACTTAGAATGTATTCCTCCTTATCAATTATTTTGCAGTGATGTTATATCTGATTGCAGCTTTCAGATAAAAAGGAAATTTAGTTAATAATAAAATACTTAAAATTATTGTTCATGCTTTATTTTAAAATTTTAGTAATTATTTTAAGTATCAAAATATTATTTAAAAAATTAAAACCTCATATCCTTGTGTTTGTTGCTGTTGTTGTTAGGTGCCATTGAGTCGGTTCTGACTCATAGTGACCCTACGTACAACAGAACGACACACAGCCCGGTCCTTCGCCATCCTCACAATTGTTGCTGTACTTGAGCTCATTGTTGCATCCACTTTGTTAATCCATTGTATTGAGGATCTTCCTGTTTTTCACTGACCCTCCACTTTACCAAGCGTGATGTCCTTCCTCAGGGAGTGGTCCCTCCTGGTAACTCGTCCAAGGTACATGAGATGTACTCCTTGCTTCTGAGGAGCATTCTGGCTGTACTTCTTCCAGGACAGATTTGTTCCTTCTTCTGGCAGTCTATGGTATATTCGATATTCTCTGCCAACACCATAATTCAAAGACGTCAGTTCTTCTTTGGTCTTCCGTATTCATCATCCAGCTTTCACCTGCATATGAGGAGATTGAAAATACCATGGCTTGGGTCAGGCGCATTTTAGTCCTCAAAGTGACATCCTTGCTTTTCAACATTTTAAAGAGGTCTTTTCAGTTGATTTGCCCAACACAAGATGTTGTCTGATTTCTTGGCTGCTGCTTCCTGGGTGTTGATTGTGGATCCATATATGTACAGTGAAATGTGCAAGAGCTGGAACTCGAAGGGATTGTCTTGTTTTCTAGGTCTCCCAAGTTCTCTGCCCTTGACAGGGTGCAGTCTTACCATTTTTCTATTGCTCGTTTTTGTGGAAAATATTTGAGATTTCCTTCTCTGACAGGTTTCTGCTTTATACAGGTTCTGGCTTCTGCAGGTTTTACTGTATATCTTATACGTACCAATGTGATTTTATAAACTAATCATGTATATTTTAAAAATCCGTGATGCTTTCAGAAACACAGACAATTTCTTTCCTTCTGATTTAGGTTATATCCCACCAGAATTCTTAGCTCGGAATATGATACGCTTTGTTCACTTATGACAATCTGGTAGCATCAATCAGGTCCTGCTGCCAGCAACTGCAGCCATTATCTCTTCCAGTGATTTCCCTGTAATTATTTTTCAAGTAATTTCCAGAGTACTTCATAAAGAATTTTTAATGCCACTCTATGGAAACAGACAATAAATGAATTCCATTCTCAAGGGTTTTTAAGAAATGTAGCTTTATTTTAGGTTGTAGTTAATTTTGGATTTCTACTTTTATCAGAGGCCTAAAATATAGTGCTGCTGCTGCTGCTTCTTTTTTAATGAGGAGAAAGAAAAAAAAAAAAAAAAACCCTTAACACTCTTTCTCCCATATGCTTCAGCTTTCATGTCTGTTTTGCCATCATTTATTTCTTGAACACTATGATTAATGAAAGCTCTCCTGAATTGCAAATACCTTGAAAACGAGCCAATGCATGCGCTTTGGAGACTGCACGGAAAATAAATAATAAGGTAAACAGGGTGATCTAGGCCTTTGAAGTCTAAAGACACCACCACTGTGATCTTTGTACCACTGCTGGGGAAAGGAGGACAACATTTCTCATTTCTGGCATCACCAATGACAACACAGCCACTGAAAGAAAGCACGAATTTCAAGGAGTAACATTAGGATACACGACTCCTGCTGAGCTCACCAGCTCCTTGCTCTGCACAGCTGCCTTCTCAGCTGGGGGCTTTAAATCAGCACTGTGAGAAAAGACAGAAATGACCGTGATGCATTTTCCTCACTGTGAGAAAAAGGTAACGTTCAATTAGCACTTCGTCCTTCTGCTTTCCAACTGGCTTATTCCTGTCCTTTTTTGTTTGTTTGTTTTGCTTTGGATTTCTTTTCTTTCCATTTCAAGAAAGAAAATGTCTACAGCAAAAACGTCTTTGTGTGTGCATTTATGGGAGAAGGATACTTCTGAACTTTTCATGGCATCACTGAAATCAATAAGCGCTGGAGAAATTATAGTGCTTTGTAAAACGTGTGCATTCATACCCATAGCTTATTAGCCTCAGGTCATACTCACCTAGTTAAATTTGCATGTACTATAGTAAAAATACCACAACTCAAGGAAGGGGGCCTATTTTTAAAAAAGTTTCAATAAATGAAACCTGTTATTTGTTGAGAATGCATATATCTACCTTAGCTGCTGCTCTGTTGGGGAATTGTGTGTACCATGGTGTTAATGGTTAAGGCTAAGCTTTGCCTGAAGGTTGGTTTGGGTACTAATTAAAAAGAATATTGATTTCAAGAAAACCATGTTTTGAATCCTCCAGTCATAAATAATTGTACTATTTCCATCTTTTTGCTTGTTATAAATTATATTTGAAATTGTGCAGATACAAATTAATAAAGAAACATGACTTTATAGAATCTTGTTCTTCCAGTTGTGGTTTGGTTCTGCTTTCTTAGATAGAAATCCATTAGCATTTTCAGAATTTTTGTTTTTAATCTCTTTGGGAACAATTTATTTTAAAATCTCAGAATGATCTGAGAAAAAGAGAGCTTCATGATGTGTATATATACATGTGTGTGTGTGTATGAGTGAGTGTATGCTTAACTGACTTGAGTCTTATGAATTTCCCCTCAGGTTTTCATTAGACTTCTGGTTGGGAAGGTGAATACTTTTGGAATTGAATAATATTAATAGGAACAAGTTTCAAGTTTGAAAGTTCATTGGAAGCATGTTAACTTAGTTTCTTTGAATGATTTAAACCAAATGATTGATGGCTACAATTTTAGTAGTCACTCAATGTGAAATTAGTTCAGCAATTCATTTTACAAACATTTATTGTATGCCAGGCACTGGGCTTGACAACGGAGAAAAAAGATGAACAGAGTTCTCATTCTCAAGACATGTATAATCTAATCGTCTTGATTAATGAGCTGTTTTCTGAAGCAAGATTTGACATTTAACGCTCTTGCTCTATAATCCATTTTGCAGTATAGTCTTGCAGAATTTATTTAATTCCACCTCAAAGTAGAATCAGATTTGCTTACTAGGCAATTGGTCTACAAAAGTTGAATTTTTTACTTACACGGGCAACAAAAGTATATTGAATGACTATTTTGTACCAGGCACTGTTCTAGACACTGAGGATATAGTGGTGAACAAGACAGTCTCTACCCTCTTGGATCTAGCAGGGGGTAGGGGAGACAGAAGTACCATACATGTTTCACACTTGTTTTGTAGAAGGAGAAAGGAGAAAGGAGAAAGGACAATCATAAAATTGCACCTGCTGACGTGGTACTATGGCAATGCCTTCAGCCCACTTGGTTTTTATACTGTACGATACTGACTCAAAGGAAAAGAAACAACTTCTGCAAATATTCATGAGCACTTTCAGAATACTTGGAGAGTGATTTCAAAGGCAAGCAACAAGTAACTTGTAATAATATTATCCTTTCCAATTTCATGTTAAGAAGAATGTTCAAAATTATTTTACATTATTCATACAGTGTAATGATTTTAAATTTTGGGCATTCACAAGTAGTGAAAGTTTCCTAGCAATAGTTTCTCTGGTGCTATCTCCTGACATGCCAGTTGGCAAAGTATGCAGGTTCATAATGTCTACTAAAATTGCTAACTCCTATCTGTGGTCTTCTTTGGTTACTAGGATTCCACCATGGAAAACATTTGGAAACATTTATTATGCGGCTTTCTTTCTCATTTTATATATTCATTTTTCTATTTTAAGATTGTAGTGGAATAAATATTCCTTATTTTCTTCCTTCCTTCCTTCCATCTGTACATCCATCTGTCTGTACATCCATCCATCCATCCATCCATCCATCTAGCATTTACAGTAAGTATCTAACCTTTTTGCTCACCCTCAGATATTTCAAACCATTTCTCCATTACCACATCTACTATAATGGTTGCAGAACTAAGTTCTCATGTTCCCAGTCTCCTTTGCAGCAGAGATTGGCCATATTCTTTAGTTCTGGACACTGAGGCGTGAGCATAAACTTACTGAGAGCTCTATGAAATATTTTGCTTTCACTGATAGAAGAGAGACATGGCGGCACAGATCCCTCTTCCTTCTTTCTTGATGGCAAGCTGGGATGTTGAAAGCTGCAGCAGCCATTCTCATCTGACCACGAGGAGGCAAAAATGAGGAATTTAAGAAAAATTTTAGAAATGCCATTCCTAATGTGATGAAACCACTGAACCGATGCCAGACGACTGCCTCAAGACTTCTTATTATGTCAGAGAAAATAAGCCAATATTTATTAAACCATTCTAAATACTGCTTTCTGTTACTTTCAGCTGGAAGTATTCCTAACTGATGCCATGCATCGTTTATACATGCATGAACGATTTATGAGAGATTGCTGTAAGTTGAGCATTATGTTATAAAAGAAACACTAAAAATGAAGGCAGATGAAATTCTTGTCTTCAAGAAACTTATGGCAAACATTTTATATTAAGAAAATAAGAATCAAAAGACTTTCTGATTCTCGTCCCAGGTCTGCAACTAACCTGACTACATTAGAATCAAAAGTGTTTTAAAGTTATGTGTTTATAACACCACCTGTTGAAAGACATTTTCAAATTTATCTTCCATGAATACTTTGCATGTGAAAGGAACCATTGCATTTTTACTGTTTGCATTTTTGCTCTAGTATTGCTGAGAATTTTTCACATTCTACATTGAAAATGCTGGGCCATGAGTTTGAGCTTGCCAATATGCCTTTCTTCACACTAAACATCAAATTCATTTAATGATTGACCTAAGAAGATTAGCATAAAAATAATATCTGGAAACATCCTTTAGGAATAATTTTCCCCAGCAAAATCTCTATCTAACTTGATTAATTCTATCCTTTTTTATGAGCACAAAAGCCAGACAAAATAATTCGACTCATACTTAGGTATGGCTAACATATCGAGGTTGTCCAGCCCTTTTGTGACATAATTGTATGAAACTGGTTTATAAAACTATCACTGATAACAATAATAATGTTTTCAAAGTGCTGTTGGGAGGCAAAGCAACCAACCAAATGTGGCTATACTGCTTAAAAGAACATATGAATAAATGTAAAATAAGGGGAAATTAATCATAAAACAACATATTAATTTCACGGCTATTTTATTTTTTCCATCTCATTGTGCCTTAAAAGGAGCCTGGGCAAGCTGACCAAATGCGGATTCCTATAACCAAACCTCTTTATGGCCATGATGGGTTGATACTTAACTCTGATCTGTAATCTGTTTGCTGCTAGAAACTGAAATGTTTCTACAAATAGCAAATAAGTAAGATGGAGAACACACAGAAAGGAGAGAATTGACAGCAAATGCAGAGCTTTAATGCAGAAAAGAAAAAGTGACGTGTGTGTGTGTGTGTGTGCCTGTGCTTACACAGAGGTAGGCATGTAGGGTAATTAGGGAAGCTGAATAAAAATGTATCACAATAAGAGGTTGTGTCCTTTTCATATGATGTGGAAACTATTGCTTTCCTGAGTAATGTGCAGCCTGTGAACTGGAGAGTGATCTGGTATCAAAATATGAGAGGTTCTTGCTTTTTCTGAAGCCACGGAGCATCTCTGGGTGGGAGTGGAGTAGAAAACAAACAGAGATGCGTTTCCTCCACAGGCTGGAAGCAGTCATTCCTGTTGCCAAGGAAACATACTCAGGGTGCCTTTGGTAAAAATTGGAAGGCTTCAAAAGCAGATCGATATAAAAATGCCAAAAGCTATACTTCCTAGTGAATGTTGTCTCCTATTTGAAATGTCAGTTTTAGCAAACACTTGGTTAAGCACTTACTACACACTGGGTAGTAGGAACGCATAATTGAATGCTTAGGAAGTCTAGCCCAGGGTTTTCCAAGCCTTGCTTCTGGAGCTGTGTGATTTTCGGTAGTGACGCTGTGGGAGGGGGTTTGAGCAGGCTCAGCAGCCTGGACCAACATTCAGACTTAAAAATAGAAGCTCCAAGTAAGACTTCATTTGAAGAAAAGTGTTCAGTCATTGAAACAACAAACAAACAAGAATCAAAATTAGATTCTTTATTCATACAAGCATACTTCGTTGTACTTTGTCTACATTAGTCAGATTTTTGGTGTTTTTAATTTTTGAAAATTTTATGTCATATGTTTGTACAGAGTTTGTGTCAATGAAAGACAATTTCATTCATTCATTCATTTAACAATCTATCAGATATTTATGATTATGTGCCATGTGCTGATACCACTCTGACTAGTAGAGGTAAACGTGGCACAGTTCCTACGTTTTCGGGCTGTGGAACTCAATCTGAAGAAGGAAAATACGTGGGAAATAAACAACTGAGCCACTTGTTGAGCGAGCACAGCAGGAAAGATCGAAATTCTTCCTAGGGCGGGGAGATAAGGCTTCTGGGGTGAGGCAATGCTTGATTTTAGTCTTGAAGGAAGATGATCTGCTGGCGCCATCAGCTAAGCTGCTAACGGAAAGGTTGGCTGTTCGAACCCACCCAGGCGCTCCATGGCAGAAAGACCTGTCAATCTGCTCCTATAAAAATTACAGCCTCGAAAACCCTATGGGGCAGTTCTACTCTGTCACATGGGGTTGCTATGAGTCAAAAGTGACTTGACAGAACCTAATTACAAGCCTCAAAGGATGGATAAGAGTTGAACAGAGAGTTCAGTGCTGGAAAACATTCTAAGAGAGGCAACAGCACGTGCGAAGTGCAGAGATGTGAAGAGCGGATTTCACTGGGATTCTGTTGTGACTGAAGTTCGGGATGTGTTTGGATATGAGGTTAGAAAAGGAAACTGGGCCTGGATCATAAAAGTACTTATAGAATATGAAAAAAAGTTTACTGTTCATTTTCCATTATAGTGTTAGATATGGCTACAGATATAGAACTATCTGTTTGATGCTACAATGAATTTAGCTTTAACTCCAAACCCAAACCAAATCAATTGCCATCGAGTCTATTCCAACTCATAGCAACCCTATAGGGCAGAGTAGAACTCCCCCTTAGGGTTCCCAAGGAGCGGCTGGTGGATTCAAACTGCTGACCTTTTGGTTAGCAGGCAAACGTTTAGCTACCGCGCCAAGGGCTCGCTTGGTATTTCTCCCTTTTTACCATCCAGAATGAGTCAGAAATACATATGTACTTTCAGATGACTTAAGGAATTGGGATTTCTGTGGTTATTTATCATCTCAGGCAAGAATTGTGAAATCTAGGGATAAACCCCCTTGCTGTTAAAACTCACAAAAATATTGGATTTATTAAAGGACAAACAATGGAATTTAAAATTGGGGTTTGGATGATCACTTTCAAAGCAACTAGTAGAATTAGTCAGTAGCAATCATTTCTTAAAATCATTTACTCTTTTTTTGGTTAGAAAAGTCCAAAGTGACACATGTAGACAGCTCTTCAGACTACTAAATTATTACCAGCCGCGCTGAAAATGCACCTTGTTAACTCTTCCTTGACAAGGCACAAGAAGGAAACTTTGTGTACAGGAAAATGTGGAGGGTGTGTGGTTGAGCTAAAGCTTTTTGGCATCATCTAGGTTAGCCACCTGCTCTGGCCTGCATTTGTTGAATAAATTAGATGCTCTTGGGGGAATGTATGCAGCTGATTGGTCTGCCTTGTTACCAAGGCAACCATTTTTCTCTGCTCTATGACTCTGGAAGAGCTTCATAACCCATTAGTGCTCCTTTAGGGGAAAAAACATGAGAAAATGTCATTCTCTCTCTCTCTTTTTTTTTTAAATTCCTGGTCAAGACGAAGGGATAGCAGCACTTAATAGGTACTCTTACTGTATTTGTTTATTCAGACAGTACATTTTCCAAATGTTTGAAAAACTTAGGTCCCAACCTTAAAGGCACAAAAGTAACAGCTAAATTGAGGTATGCTAATTATAACTAATAAAAAATTAAAAATATTTTCAACCTCAAGGAGAGTTTGTCTAAGACAATATCTGTAAAAATCCAGATTCTCTGAATTCAGTCCAAAAAGAAGTGAACGAGAAGCTATTTTTTAAAATTCTCCCGTCCGCTATTTCTAGCAGGGTTCTCTCACTCTGCAGAGACATTGGAAGATGCAAGCGCAACAACTTAGCAAAGGCTTTATGAGATCCATCAAACCATAATGAGATCCCTGTGGAAATAGTCATATCTTTAGTTCAGGGGCTAAGTGATCATTTTCTGAACATCAAAGCGCTGGGGGAAGTGTGGGAAGATGGCTGACCTCGTACTATGGCAACATCATCAGAAATCAACACAGGTGATAACCCCCAAGTGATATTTGGATCTTAGTATATGAGTTGTCTTCTGTTTTGCAATCCATCTTTGTCTCTCCTCTTCTCAGTGCTATTCCTTTCTATTCCAAATCTTCAGGAATTTAATAGCAAAAGATCAGTAGGTCTCACAAACAGGTCAATTTCTTGAGAACTCACTTTCCTTGTACCAGGAATTTTACATGTTTTCCCATTTGCTTATTCCTTATGTCAACTCGAGATAATTTCATTTATCCTCATTTTATAACCGAGTAAACTGAGGCTCAAGTGGATTACATCATTTGCCAAAGGTAGTAGTAGGTTTGGTATTCAGATCGAGTTCTATCTCATTCCAGAGCCATGCTTCTTCACTATGCTATGGTGTCTCTGGGGCGAGTTGTGGTTCAGTTGTAGAATTCTCACCTTCCACGTGGGAGATTTAGGTTTGATTCTGGCTAATGCACCTGAAGCATATCCACCACTCAACTGTCAGTGTTGCTATGATGCTCAACAGGTTCCACACTAAGACACAGTAAGAAGAGAGGCTTGGTAATCTACTTCTGAAAAATCAACCAATGAAAACTTACGGAGCACAATGGTATAATTCCGTTGTGCGATGAGGTCACCATGAGCTATGGGCTGACTCAATAGCAGCTACCAGCAAAAAAATGGCTTCTCTAAATTATGTAATAATATTAACAAGATACATTCTTTCTGAGAATTGGAATGTTGGGAAGAAAAGAAAAAAACAGATGGAATCTTAAAACACTTAAATTCTACAAGGTTCTTGTTCTTCTATTATCTTGGATTTTTTTAACACATAGAATGCAACTACACATTGTATCAAATTCATTGTCATTTGAATAATTTGTACATATTTATCATAAAAAGGGCTTTATTATACACGATAATTCCTGACACTTTTTTTCATTATCTTTCTACAAATACTAGAGAAATTGATTGAAATAGAACCTTAAACTTCTATCCTGTAACAATTTTATTTCTGGTTCTTCCCAATTGAGGAAGAACATATAACCTGCTGATACACATAGTAGGACCACTAGAACCTCTTTGGGAGATCAGGCTCATGGTTTGATGGGGGACAAACCATCCTGTGATGAGGCTTACCCTAATTTTTTATTTTAATTCTTCATTCTGAAGTGTCAAAGCTCAAATAGATATTTTCAAATAAGTAGTTTGTTAATAGCCACAGGAACATTTTAAGATACGACAATACCACGTAAAGACAGTTTTTAAAGAGTATATTTCTCAGTGTTGAATAAAGTTTTCAAATATGCAAATATTTCACTTGATATTAAGGCAAAGGGACCTTGTCTCTTTGTCAAGTACATTTTGATTGATCTCTGCTGCGGTAAAAGATGGAGCCCTGGTGGAATAGTGGTTAAGAGCTTGGCTGCTAACTAAAATGTCAGCAGTTCAAATCCATCAGCCTGCTCCTTGGAAACCCTATGAGGCAGTTCTACTCTGTCCTATAGAGTCGCTATGAGTCAGAATTGACTCGATCGCAACTAATTTGGATTTTTTGGACGGTTAAAGATTACCACTTCACTTGTTGTTTTTAGGTGCCATCTGTTCCCACTCACA
This sequence comes from Trichechus manatus latirostris, assembly GCF_000243295.1. Lineage (NCBI taxonomy): Eukaryota > Metazoa > Chordata > Mammalia > Sirenia > Trichechidae > Trichechus > Trichechus manatus. The sequence goes on from NW_004444052.1 coordinate 5,566,057, forward strand.
GAGACCTTATGTACAACAGAAGAAACACTGCCCAGTCCTGTGCCATCCTCACAATGATTGCTATATTTGAGCCCATTGTTTCAGCCGCTGGATCAATCCATCTCCTTGAGGGTCTTCCTCTCTTTCAATCATCTTCTACTTTACCGAGCAGGATGTCCTTTTCCAGGAACTGGTTCCTCTTGATAACATGGCCAAAGTATGCAAGACAAAGTCTCCCCATCCTCATTTCTAAGGAGCATTCTGGCTGTACTTCTTCCAAAACAGATTTGGTATATTCAATAGTCTTCACCAACACCATTATTCAAAGATATTAAGTTCTTCTTCAGTCTTCCTTATTCATTGTGCAGCTTTCTCATGAGTATGAGGCGATTGAAAATAACAAGGCTTGAATCGGGCCTATCTTAGTCCTCAAGGTGATATCATAGCTTTTTAACACTTTAAAAAGGTCTTTTGCAAGAGATTTGCCTAATACAATGTGTCATTTGATTTTTTGACTGCTACTTCCGTGGGTGTTGATTGTGGATCCAAGTAAAATGAAATCCTTGACAACTTCAATCTTTTATCTATAGATTATGATGTTGTTTATTGGTCTACTTGTGAGGATTTTTGTTTTCTTTACCTTGAGGTGCAGTCCATACGAAGACTGTAGTCTTTGATCTTCATCGGTAAGTGCTTCAAGACCTCTTCACTTTCAGCCAGCAAGGTTGTGTCATCTTCATAACACAGGTTGTTAATGAGTCTTCCTCCAATCCTGATGACCTGTTCTTCTTCATATAATCCAATTTCTTGGATTATTTACTCAGCATACAGACTGAATAAGTATGGTGAAAGAATACAACCCTGATGTACCCTTATCCTGCTTTCAGACCATGTAGTACCCCTTGTTCTGTTTGAACGACTGCCTCTTGGCCTATGTACAGGTTCCTCATGGGCACACTTAAGTATTCTGGAATTCCCATTTTTTGAAATGTTATCCGTAATTTGTTATGATCCATACAGTTGAATGCCTTTGCATAGTCAATAAAACACAGATAATCATCTTTCTGGTATTCTCTGCTTTCAGCCAGGATCCATCTGACATAAGCAATGATATCCCTCGTTCCACATCCTCTTCTGAATCTGGTTTGGATTTTTGGCAGTTCCCTGTCAATGTATTGCTGCAACCATTTTTGGATTATCTTCAGCAAAATCTACTTTCTTGTGATATTAATTATATTGTTTGATAATTTCTGCATTCTGTCGGATCACCTTTCTTTGGAATGGGCGCTAATATGTATCTCTTCCAGTCAGTTGGCCAGGTAGCTGTCTTCCAAATTTCTTGGCATGCATGAGTGAGCACTTGCAGTGTTGCATCTGTTTGTTGAAACATCTCAATTGGTATTCCGTCAATTCCTGGAGCCTTCTTTTTTGCTAATGCCTTCAGTGCAGCTTGGACTTCTTCCTTTAATACCACTTCACAGTAGATGATCATAAACATATAGAAGAAGGACAAAGACATTCTCCTAGAATATGGAAATTTGGCAAAAGAAGAAAATGCATACTTTTGTTTATTGTAAGCAAAACGGTTTTGCTCCCCTCACCCCTATTTCCAATATCAGTTTAATATTTGTAAGGTGCTCAGAAGAGTAAGACAGTTATTCAAGATCTGAAAAGAGTGTTATACAAAGACATTCTATTTGCATTTTTTGAATTGCCTTATTTTAGTATTTTTGCTTCTGTCATTATCTTCCACAGTTATCTAGATCAGATTAAAATACTACTTTAGTACTCCAAATAGTATACCAATACCTTAATTTATTCAACTTACTTTCAGCCAACCCTGTGTGCCAGGTACCCAGAGATAGGCATTCATAGATGAACACGCATTCCCTCCCCTTCATGAGCTCAGCTTTGCTGGGGATGATCTACAAGACAGCCAGTGATCTCAATAGAATAAATGCTATAATAAAGTCTATGCAGGGTGTTATGAGAAGGGTTTATCTAAATGAATCTTCGGGGCAAGGAACATGTTAGAAAATGTTTTCAAACAGAGAGATACTTCCAGCACATACTCAGTCTTCAACCTGAATCATCCTCAATGCCTTGTACTGCTGAGGACTGTCCCTACCCTTTGCTCTCCTGTTTGCCTCTCCTGTCTTTGGATATGTCAAAGTGTATCTTCTCAGTTATAAGTCAGTTGCTGTTGAGTCTATTCTGATTTATGGTGACCTCAAGTGTCTCTGAGCAGAACAGTGCTCCATAAGGTTTTCCATGGCTGATTTTTCAGACGTAGATAGCCATGCATTTCTTCCATGGCACTGTCAACCTTTCTGTTAGCAGTTGAGTGCATTAACCATTTGCATCTCTAGGATCTTCAAACTTAGTTTATCTCAACTCTGGTTTTCTTCTCTGGCTATGCTACATAAGTCAGTTTGAGTAATGACCCTCCCTAGGATGCTTTCAATTTGCCATGATTCTACGACTCCTCTTTTTCCTAGGATAATCCTGGCCCATTTCTTCCAACATTGTATTTTAATCACTTACCTTCTGGAAAGCCAAACTTTTAAACTGATAACCTATCTATTGACTCCAAACTGCAGAATGCATAAGAAACATTTCATCCTAAGGGATTCTCTGGCAAGAAGTGTTTTATACTATACATTCACTTAAAAATGCATCCTGCCCTCAATCAAATATGGCTCCTCACTGGTATCTGTCCATCTGTGCTGAATATTTTTGCAACCTGTACAATAATGTTGCATGATACTGACTAGAGTCCGCAACACCAACCAGGAGAGCAACTAGCTTACAATCATTAAAGTTAGAAGGCACCTTCTACTAAAACTGGAAACTAACAAATTCCTGGTATCAGCATTTATTTGGTTGATTTAAATCTAAAAGTTAAACACCTCTTTTTTTCATGCAAAAGATATCATACTGTGCATATTATTCTACAGCTTGCTTTATTCCAAATAACTTTGAGATCTTTTGATATACTTAAGTTAAAAAAGGAATTTGTTGACAGATTCTGGGCAGCCCAAACCAAGCATCTAGAAGAAAGGAAACCAATGCTATATGGGGAGGTCAGCCGCAGGAGTGCACTAGGACTTTACCACGATGTAACTCAACTCACAATGCTTTTTGTTTCTGGGTTGTTTCTGCTCCACTTTATAAATTCCTAAGGGAAGGAATTTTATTGCCTTGGCTTGGGTCATTTTTCTCAATATTTGACTCAGTCAACCATGGCCAAAAAGACTGGTAGAATTGGCCACTGGAAGAATCATTATAAGTGTATCAGACACTCGCACTTGTCTTTTCTTCATTTCCTTGAAAGGACCCAGTCTCCTAATAAAAGAGGCTTGCCAGCATCTACTCTCAAATTATTGTCTCAAATGTGAGCTGCTTGTCAATGCCTCTTTTCTGAACCTTATTTCTTCTCGTTCTAAACTGTCCTGACCATAAAGTCTCCTATATTTTTTCTTTTTTCTTTCCCTTTGCTTTTCCTTCTGGACAATATTGTCTTGCTATGAACTTCCATGAGCTTTCGCCAATTTCGGTTTTTCTTGAAAATGATTTGGTTCTCTATACAGTTATGTGACCGTAGGCTTCCATGATTCAGAATTGTCTCCTGTGTAGGACACCTCTAGTTATCTTCTCAGTGGCTTTGAAGAGAGTCCTTGACAAGTTGGATTTTGAAAGTAGAGTGATAAACAAATGCATAGAGGCATGAGGGGGTATAATACTCCCAGGAGACTGTAGATGGTGTGAATGTAATAGCTGAGCATGGAAAGATAAGAAAAGTCCATGGAGAATTAGAATGCAAGGAGGATCCCATGAAGAATTTTAAATAGGAAATGACATGATTAGAGCTGCATATGAGGAGGAAGGTTAGTTTGGTGTGAGGGTGGAAGTTGGGAAGTCCTTGAAGGGTTATAAAAATAACCTAAATAAAATAAAGAAAGTCTAATCCAAGACACCACCACGCATCTGTTAGTTTGTCATACTGTGGGGCCTTGCGTGCTGCTGTGATGCTGGAAATTAAGACACCGGTATTCAAATACCAGCAGGGTCACCCATGATGGACAGGTTTCAGCTGAGCTTCCAGACTAAGACAGACTAGGAAGAAGGACCCAGAAGTCTACTTCTGAAAAGAATTAGCCAGTGAAAATATTATGAAGAGCAACAAAACGTTGTCTGATATAGTGCCGGAAGATGAGCCCCTCAGGTTAGAAGGCACTCAAAAGACAACTGTGGAAGAGATGCCTTCTCAAAGTAGAGTTGACCTTAGTGACTAGGATGGAGTCTAGCTTTCAGGACCTTGATTTACTGATGTGGCATGACTCAAAATGAGAAGAAACAGCTGCAAACACCCATTAATAATTGCCAAGTGAAATGTACCAAATATGAATCTAAGAAAATTGGAAATCGTCAAAAATGAAATGGGATGGGTAAACATCAATATCCTAGGCATTAGTGAGCTAAAATGGACTGGTATTTGCCCTTTTGAATTGGAAAATCATATGGTCTATTATGCTGGGAATGATAACCTGAAGAGGAATGATGTTGCATTCACTGTCAAAAAGAACATTTCAAGATCTATTCTGAAGTACAACACAGTTGGTGATAGGATAATATCCATATGCCTACAAGGAAGACAGGTTAATATGACTATTATTAAAATTTATCACCAACCACTAAGGCCAAAGATGAAAAACTTGAAGATTTTTACCAACTTCTGCAGTCTGGAATTGATCTAAAACATACAATTAGGATGCATTGATAATTACTGATGATTGGAATGTAAAAATTGGAAACAAAGAAGAAGGATCGTAGTTGGAAAATATGGCCTTGGTGATAGAAACGATGCCAGAGATTGCACGATAGAATTTTGCAAGACCAATGACTACTTCATTGCAAATACCTTTTTTCAACAACATAAATGGTGACTGTACACACGGACCTCACCAGATGGGATACACAGGAATCAAATTGACTACATCTGTGTAAAGAGACAATGGAAAAGCTCAATATCATCAGTCAGAACAAGGCCAGGAGCCAACTGTGAAATGGATTATCAATTGCTCATATGCAAGTTCAAGTTGAAACTGAAGAAAATTAGAGCAAGTCCACAAGAGCCAAAGTATGATCTTGAATATATCCTACCTGAATTTAGAGAGCATCTCAAGAATAGATTTGGTGTGTTGAACACTAATGACCAAAAGACCAGATGAGTTGTGGAATGACATCAAGGGCATCATACACGACGGAAGTAAGAGGTCATTAAAAAGACAAGAAAGAAAGAAAAGACCAAAATGGATGTGAAAAGAGACTCTGAAATTTACTTTTGAACATCAAGTAGCTAAAGCGAAAGCAAGAAATGATGAAGTAAAAGAGCTGAACAGTAGATTTTAAAGCATGGCTCGAGAAGAGAAAAGAAAGTATTATAATGACATGTGCAAAGACCTGGAAATAGAAAACCAAAAGGCAAGAACATGCTTGGCATTTCTGAAGCTGAAAGAACTGAAGAGAAAATTCAAGCTTCCAGTTGCAATATTGAAGGATTCTACAGGGAAAATATTAAACAATGAAGGAAACATCAAAAGAAGATGGAGGGAATAAACAGTTTCACTCTACCAAAAAGAACTGATCAACTTTCAACCATTTCATTGCTGATTTCAAAGGATAAATTGTGACTGAAATGTGTGTGTCACACATTTAGTTTGTTTATATTCTGAGTTTTAGGTGTCTGTTAGCGATTTTATTGGAAATGACCAACGGGCCTATGTATACATGGTTTTGGTACTCAGAAGAATATTTGACTTGAGTAGTAAAGTTGTTGGAAAAAGCTAACGGGAGTAGATGAGACTGTATGAAGGATATTATTCAAGAACAGTGTAAAAAATAGAAAGAGGGTTAAGGGCAGAAATCTAGGGAATAACAGCTTTCACAGGATGAGAACATGAGAAAAACAAGCAAGGAGTCTAAAAAGAAATGCACATAGCCTGGAGGAAAACATGCCAGAGAGAATGATGAATTGGAAGCTAAGGAAGAGAAGAGTTCTTGGAAAGAGGACATGATAAATGATATTAAATATTACTGAAAGTTCAAATGTAACAAAGAATAATAAACCAAAGCCCAAACCTGTTGCCCTTGGGTTGATTCTGACTCATAGCGACCCTATAGGACAGAGTAGAACTGCCCCATAGGGTTTCCAAGGAGCAGCTAGATTTGAACTGCCAACATTTTGGTTAGCAGCTGAGCTCTTAACCACTGCACCACTAGGGCTCGACAAGGAATAATAAATGTTCAGAAAGCATTCATTTAGACCTGGGTGATTATTAAATGATTCCTCTTAGTGCCTCACTGTTAGGAAGTACTTACATATTTAGCTCCTTTTAAAGAATGTATAAGACCCTTTGTCAAGGCAGGAAGCCCTCATTTGCCTGTGAAATTCATAACCCCACAATCTAATTGTTGGTTCTTAACTGGCATGGCTCTCAGGATTGCACTGTTACCTTCATGATCTTTTCTCTCCCATTTCTTCACTAGAATGTAAGCTACTGAACCAAAAAATAAATAAATAAATAAATTAAAAAAAAAAAAAAAAAACATTGCCACAAAGTGATTCCGACTCATGGCAACCCTATGTGTACCAGAGTCGAACAGCTCCATTGGGTTTTCTTGGCTGTAATCTTTATGGAAGCAGATCTCAAGATCTTTTTTCATGGCGCTGCTGAATGGGTTTTAATCACCAACCTTTTAGGTTAGTAGTCGAGCACAAAAAGTTTGAGCCACCCAGGGACCTGTAAATTACTTAAAAAAAAAAGACACCAGTTACCATCAATTCTGACTCATAGTAAACTACTTAGGGTCACATAATCTTTGTAAGTGATCTTTGTATTCCCCATACTCCCATCCCTTCAAAGGACTTATTCAGGATTCAAGAGATATTGAATAAGTTAACATTTAACTGTGAGTCATGCTTCCCAGGAGGTGTGAAAACTTATCAAAGGTACAATAAATTTCTAAGCTTATTCTAGTTTTATTGCCGCCAAGTTTATTTTGGCTACCTCCATTCCCTCACACCTCAAAGCTTTCCCAAACAACATAAAAGGAATACATGACTAACATTTCCATTGATTTCTCAGGACATGATTCCATTTCACATGCAAAGAATTTGATGCTACTCAAATTACATCTGGTATCCAGTGATTCAAAGTGTCATTCTGCCATTTATCCTGGGAATGTTCGAGTTCTTTGGTCACAGTCTACCCATGCTCTGATGTCGGCACATTCCTTTGTTTCAAAAATTCTGCTTCTTCCACCTTTTGCTGGAAATCCTATCTGGGAATATATTTGATGGACTGTTCTTTGGAATATTGTCTGGGAATGTCATGAAAAAGCCCTGTTTACATCACCTAGAAAGCACATCCACCTCATGAAATAGTCTGAGTTGAGGATCATTTTCAAAAGAGCACAGTTAATATGAGCTCTAGCCTTATGACTGTGTCATCATCTTTGAGTCTCAGTGTCGAGTCTCATTTGAAGGGATATATTTACATGAGGGTCCAGGACTACTGGCAAAAAAGAAAAAAAGAATGCAGGGTTGTTTTTCTTTTCATGTGTCTGATGGTACAGCCTTCTTTGGAATACTCATATTTATGATAATTATTTTTTGTCTTGAGTCAAGTAACAGTTGTGGATTGATGCCTGCTCTCCTTCATCCTGAACTTCTGGAATTCTTGGCAAGCAGTGGAAGTGAAATTTGTGGTACAGGAGATGTAGTAGAGATGGAAGAGGGTAGGATAAGTGGAGAGAAAAGTTTTTCTGGACCAGATGTAGCATTTTTGAATGCATAATCTGGATTTTGGTCCCTGTTAGTGATATCCAAGCTTGTCTGCGCATTGGAGACTCCTGGGGAGCCTTAATAATACTAGTAGTAGTGGTGGTGGTGGTGGGAGTAGTAATAGTATTAAAATAAAGTCAAAGGTCCAAGTCTAAATATCCTCATTCAATTATTTTGGGGTTGGGACTAAGCACAGATTTTTTTAAAAAACCCCTAAGTGATTCTAATATGTGGCCTGGTTGAAAACCACTGGTCCACTGTATTGTAATATTGTCCTTTAATTATTTCCTTAACAATTTTATGAGTTTTTGTAGTCACCACTGCAGCATTTGTGACATTGCTCTCGCATCTCTGGAAACATCCTGTATGTGAAAATAAGAAAAATGTGACTTTTATAAAGAAAAATACTTCATTGTTGATATATATATTATTCTCAAAATGGGTTTTTATCAGGCTGAATGATCATCACTTGACAATTTCTTCGACTTCTCTAGTTTTATCAGGACTTTGTACGAGAGTCCTCAGACAGTAGAACCCATCACAGATCTGCTAATAAATATATACAGCCTTGTTCCAGGAGACTCCAACCTAGTGATCTGCTCTGTCAGATAGAAACGACATTTATCCTTCACTGGGATAAGTTCCTTCTAACCCAAAGCACTTTAAAGTAAATCAACTCCCATGCTATGCAGTCACTATCTGCCTCTCTGCCATTTATGGCCTGTGGATTCTACTGTGTAATACTGAGGGAGATAGAGAGCACGGCCTCTCTAAGACACCCTTTTAACTGTAGATTCAATGACCTATGATCTAAATAAACACCTCAGTAGACCCTTGAAAGCCATTTAGACCAGATAGCAAGAACAATCAATCTTTATCTCTCCTGTTCTTTCTATTTGGAGCAGTTAATTACAGGCAAACCAAATTGTTATGACAGGGCCGTGGACTCCTAGCATGTGCACAGGCACTAAGTATTTCATTAAGAGACACTGTTTCGAAATTTAAGGCCTGGTGCTGGCTGTCTCACGGACCCCTGGTGGCGCAGTGGTTAAGCACTTTCTGCTAACCAAAAGGTCGGCTGTTTGAACCCACCAACCACTCTGCAGGAGAAAGACATAACAGTCTGCTTCTGTAAAAATAACAGCCTTGGAAACCCCATAGGGCAGTTCTATTCTGTCCTACAGGGTCGCTATGAGTCTGAATCCACTCAACAGCAACGTTTTTTTTGTTTGTTTGTTTGTTTTCTGTCTGTCTTAGGGGGTACATTACTCAAGCTAATGCAGATACACAGAAATATAAAATTTAAGGTCGCAAGTGGTAAAGGGCTTTGAGAATGGTACACGCTAAATATTAAGGATTCAGAAGAAGTTTTTTCCACTGGAATGAGACGTGGAGAAGACAGTTTTTGAATGAGATTCTAAGCAAAATCACAAAGGTGAGAAAACTTTGAATGTTCTTTTCTTAGAAATTGTAGCAGCTCCTAATAATTCCCTGTCTCACTCAGACACCCAAATTAGATCCATTTTTCCTTCTAAATCACTCTTGGGTCTACCCATTTCTCTCCATCTCCTCTGCCCCCACCACCATCCAAGCTACCACCATTTTTCCACTAAACAAACAATTTCAAAAGTCTCCCATCCCTTCTCCTTGCATCCATTCTTGCCCATTGCAACCAGACAATCTTTTTCTTCTTTTTTTAATTTTTTCTTGAGGAAATTGTAGATTCACATGCAATCGTAAGAAACAATACAGAGAGATCCGAGAGACTACAGCAAAGATTATGGAATATCAGGTAGATAAAAGTGCTCAGAAGGAAAGGAACATGGCTCTTAGTGAGTGATAACAAAGAGAACTGGCTGGAGGTTGAGGAAGGCTTTCTCCCAGTTCTGCAAGGCTAAAATTTAGGGTGTTAGCCTTGTCGATTCCTTCTGGGGGCTTTAAGGGAGAAACTATTTCATGTCTCTCTTCCGGTGTCTGGTGGCTGCTGGCAATCCATGGCTTTGCTGCTTACAGATGTATTTGTCTCCATTGTCACATGGTGTCAGTCTGCCCCCTGTGTGTGAGACTCTGTCTCTGTGTCTGTTCTTCCCTTTTATGAGACACCACTCAGAAGGGATTAGAATTAGGACTCATCCTACTCTGGTTTGACTTAACTGATAATATCTTCAAAGGAAGACTATTTCTCCAAACAAGGTCACATTTACAGGTACAGAGGTACAGGTACAGGACTACAACATATCTTTTTGAGGGACACAAGTCAATCCATAAAACCTAACAGCTCTTCTGATTTCTGCATTGAGAAGAGTTCAGAACAAGTCATCACAATGTTCTCTTCACTCCAAGAGTTAGGGAAAGGGTCTCAGAGTCACCTTTAAATGGGGAAAGCTAGACAATGGTCTATTTGACTTTTATTTATGACCTGCAGACTCATAAAATGAAAGAAAAAAAGTCATATTTCAGACATTTGTCTAAGAAACTATTATAGTGAGAATTCTTGGCATTGCTAATTGTGAACTTTAAAGGCTGCATCCTTTTCATGGAATTTAGAATCTTAATGGAAATAAACTTTCTGTGGCATTTAAATTGTGTTATGTAGGATATTTAATTATTTCATGATGCATAGACCTGTAAAAAAGTAAACATGATTAACTCTAGCAAAGGACAGCAAGAAAAAGAGAAATTTAATCTGTAAGTAATAGATACCTTAATATGCTTCCCAGAGAACCTGATTTTCTGCACATTAATATACAAAATCTTAATTTAATTTATGAGCCTTGCTGAACTTCCAAAGGACTTACACCGATTATGAAATGAGCAAGAATGTATGTGTCCAAATAATTGATCTGAAGCCTAGTAGTCTTAATATTGTTATTGTTATTGGTTGCTGTTGAGTTGGCTCCAACTGCTGGTGACCTTATGTACAACAGAACAAAATGTACCTGGTCCTGCACCATCTTCATGATGCAGGGCCTTTGATTTTTGATGTTTTTGAGCCCATTGTTGTGGTTATGTTTCAATCCATCTCATTGAAGTTTTCCCTTGTTTTTGATGACCCTCTAAGTCCTAACCTACAGACACTGAAATAAAGATTCCTTGTAACCGATAGAGGTTTTCATTTCTGAGTATTTATTTCCTTTGAAATATCATTAAATTCTTCCCAACTTTACTTATTCATTCAATAAATATTTATTATGTACCTAGCAGTACCTGACACTTTGCTAGGTACGGAGATGCATTAAAGAGGAAATATCAGACAGGGTTTTGAGCAAAGGAGCTGATGAGAGAGTCTGACATTCAAAAGAGTAATGAATGTGTCATTACAGGTAGATAAAAGTGCTCACAAGGAAAGAACATGGCTCCTAGTGGGTTATAACAAAGAGAACTGGTGGAAGGTCCAGAAGTTTTCTGGAGGAAATAAAGCTTTAAGTTAGATTTGACAAGTGAATTGGAGCTACCTGTGAAAGGTGGCGGTGGGGATAGAGAGGAACATTCCAGGCAGAGGGACACCATATGTAAAACTTGAGTAGGAGGAAGTACGTCACACTTAAGACATGGAAGAAGGCAGTTGTTGGCTTGGGGTGTCAAGTCAGAATGGGTAGTGCTATGGGTTGAGGGTGGAGAGGTACTCAGGGATAGGGCCAAGCATTACAAACCATTTCAGCAACTTCTGAAAAAAAAAAAATCATCTTTCTTATTGCAAGTTAGTGTCAACATTACAACATGAGTATAGATAGTTAATTTTGGAATGAAGGACATCCAATATAATGTAACATTATGGAATACAGAAAACAAATATAGTGGAATTCTACATGGAATAAATGGAATACATTTCACCAACAAAGTTTCTGACACCATATCCCCATGATTATTTTTCTCTAGTGAAAAATTACAGTGATTTTGAGGATGAGATGGAATTTCTATATCACAAATGCTCCTGGCTGCAAGAAACAGAACTCCTGAATAACAGTGACTTAACATATACGAACATTTATTTTTATCTAAGAAGAAACTTAGAAAAAAAATTTAGAAATTGTCAAGGACACAAACTGTTTTTATTTTACTTCTCTGCCATACTTAATGTGTTGGCCCCTCATGATTATGAAATGTCTGTTATAGCTCCAGGAATTAAAAAAAAAAAAAAAAATCCATTTTCGAGGCAGAAGAAAGGGGGAAGAGGAACTATACACAATTTATTGTTTCATACCTGTCACTAATAGGAAAGCAAAACACTTTGCCAGCAAATCCATAGCAGTCTTCCACTTACATCACGTTGGCTGAAGTAAAATCATGTTGCCACTAATCCCTGGAAGGGAGTCTGTGAAATCAAGAATTCGGATTTCCTTAGACCCTTAATGGGAAAGCATGAAAGGGAGGGAGGAGAGGGAGAGGTGCTTGGTTCTGCAAACAGCAGCGCATGCCACAGTGCAAACCAAATCATTAGCCTTCTAGAATCAAATGGAAACCACAAGAGCACGAAGAGATTTGGTTATGAGAACACTTGTGTTGGAAGCCAAGAAAGATATCATTTATTTTTAACACAATTATCCACTAGGTTCTTGTTCCTCAAACTGGAGTTTTGTAAATATTCTACACTAATTTCATGATTTTCCTTTTTTCCACTTTTGTGATCACCGAGAAAGAAATTAATGTTGGATCATATGATTATACACCGGGTCACATGATCGTATGTAAGCTACTATGGTTGCCTTAGTTACCTAGCGCTACTGTAACAAAAAAACAGCAAAAAAGTGTGGCTTTAAAGAACAAAAAATATTTTTTTTTCTCAATTCTGAAGGTTAAAAGTCTGACGTCAGGGTGTTAGCACTAGCGGAAGCTCCTACTATGTCTCTTTCAACGTCTAGTAGTTACTGGCAACCTTCAGCGTTCCTGGGCTTGTAGATTCATCTGCTTCCATTTCCACATGGTACTTTCCCTCATGTGTCGGTCTCTGTATATTCTGCTCTTTTTATAAGACACCATTCAGAAGTGATTAGGTTCAGGACTTACTCTACTCTGGTCATATTTACAGGTAAGGGGGTTAGGACTTCCACATTTCTTTTGAGGGGACATAATTTAATCCATAACAATGGCCATAGGTTAGATGTATGACCATATGTTGGATCATATGATCTTGTTGTTGTTAGGTGCCATCGAGTCATTTCTGAGTCATAGCGACCCTATGTACAACAGAACAATACTCTGCCTGGTCCTGTACCATCCTCACAATCATTGTTGCAAGAATATTGAATATTGAATATACATGGACTGCCAGAAGAATGAACAAATCTGTCTTGGAAGAAGTACATTTGGGATGCTCATTAGAAGCAAGGATGGCAGGGCTTTGTCTCATGTACTTTGGACATATTATCAGGAGAAACCAGTCTCTGGAGAAGGACATCATGCTTGGTAAAGTAGGTCAGCAAAAAAGAGGATGACCCTCAATAAGATGGATCGACATAATGGTTGCAACCTATGATCTTATGTTGGATCATATGATCCATGTTGGATCATATGCTAACTCACATGTATGATTGCTCTAGAATTGGTCTCCATGTTTATTTGGTGTTTGGGTCACATTGGTGCCGAGTAGTACATCTTTGATGTTCATTGGCTAATGAAGAAAGAACAGAATGTGATTAAGAAAGTACACAATGCTTTCCCAGAAGTGAAGGCCAAATGATGTCATGAAGCACTGTGCAAATAAAGATTTCACAGAAGTAGAGAAAAGTGGTAGGTGAATTGAGTTAGCACCTGGCACGGAGTGGCATAGGCCTGCCAAATGCTTTTCAAAACCTGATGTAGCAGTCAGTACAGTATTCAAATTGCAAACAAATTAAGTTTCTGCACATCAAAATGAACTACCACATTAAATTAATAATGTTATTTTTAATTTTATTGGTTTAATAGCTTGGTTTATAGTTAACTTGTAAATTTGTTTTATTTCTGCAGTTTACTGAATCCTCTGAGCATAAGACGTTTGTGTCTGGTTTAATGTTTATGCACCTTTAAGAGTGTAATAAAAGTAATTCAAATCAACATTGTGTGGGTTAATACTTTTTTCTTTCAAAAGGTTCTGCTCAAATTTTGGAAACACTGTATTAGAAGATCCTTCAAGTTAGTCATGGAAAACACTGAAATTATCTTAGCCTGCCCCCATATTAAGATGCAGAAATGAATTATGAATGGCAATATAACTGGGCAGTTAGTTATGTAATTGATGTAATGACCCTGCCCAAAGGCAATGATTAATTTAGTCTAAAGAGATTTCTTGTGGCTTTTCCTCTGACATGACTGGTGTATTTTGGTGAAGAGCTTTGGTATAAATATTGTTGTCATACTTGCAGACTTCCAAGGGTACAAGAAGCACAAGGAATAGTTAAAGTGGTGGATGATATGACAGCCTCAAATTTATCAAAATAAATAAATTCGAAACAGATGTGAATTCCTATACTTAACTTGCTTCTATAAGACAGGACAGCAGAAGTTTTATTACAATTAATGCATGTGAAAAAGTCTTAGCAAATTCAAATCTGAAAGGGTTTGAATGTGAGAGCTGAAGTATCCTTGAATTTTATTTGACCTAAGGCAAACTCTTCATTTGGCTTCCTGTAACCTCATTATAAATTAACAGAGTGGTAAAGATGCCCAAAATGTTAATGTAATCATGGAATGTATTAATAAAAACACTGCACTCAGAATACAAGAACTCAGAATAAGTGCAGCTGTACTATGCATTGGTCAGACTAGTCCTGGGAGATGTTTGTTCTATCATTGCCACATCGTGAGACTGGAATGCACCTAGTAGATAAAGGTCTGTAAAGCACTGCATATGTATTAAAAAGATTGATGAACTGAGACGATTTAGCCTGAAAAATAAAACACTTGGTGTGTCAGTTTGAATCCTCCAAGAAGCAGATGCCAAGATGAGATTAGATGTGGAATAGATTTCCTGGGTAAAATACCTTTGAAGGATAAAGGACAAGGGAATAGTGGAAAGTAGGAAGATTGTAACCCAAGACTGAGAGTTGTGAAGGATGGAAGAAAGGAAGGATTGTGTAGGAAGGGCCTCATACTACAGGACAGTTCTGAAAAAGCCCTGGACATGCTTATGGAAAGTTCTAAAGCCAGAGTTGGTCATTAGAGAAATCCTCCATAGTACAAGAATGGCTTCATTTTAGTACCGTGGCTGTATTCAGCCATTGACTGGGAGGAGCCGGAGGAAGAGTGGCCTGGTCTGGATGGCCCAGTGGATCCAAGATGCAACCATTGGAGGCTGTCAATCAGCTATGTTCCCCACACCGGGTCTTTTGAAGGCACATGTCCATGGTCACTATTTTTGGGGAGGCATGACAGCTGGGTTTTTTGTTTTTTTTTTTAAATTGTATTTTAGGCAAAAATGTACGCAGCAAATTATGAATTCAATAATTCCTACACAAATTGTTCTGTGACACTGGTTAGAATCCCCATAATGTGTCAGCACTCTCACATTTCCAGCCTGCCTGTTCTGTTTCCATCCTTCCAGTTTCCCTGCCCCTCCTTGCTTTCTCATCTTTGCTTCTGTGTATTGTTGACTGTTAGGTCTCATATAGTTGATGGTTTAAAGGAACACTTTCTTCAAGGGTGTTATTGTTTATTTCATAGGCCAATACATTATTAGGCTGAAAGGTGATCTCTGGGAGTGGCTTTAGTTCGAGGTTGAAAGGGTATCAGGGTGATTGTCTAGGGGGTGACAGCTGTTTTTAATTTAACCAAAAGGCTGTGATATGGACAAAGGTCTAGATATCTTCTGCATGGCTTTTAAAGTCAGAATAGATGGGTGTTACACTCAGACTTCATCAAAATATGGACAGTTTCTAATAATTAGAGCTCCAAAAAATGGAATAAACAGTTTAATAAGATAACGAATAGTAGTACAGGGTCAAAAGCTAGCCTAAAATATCTGTGAAGTCTCTTCACCTTCTTGAAGACTAATGAGACCTAGGAATAAAGGAAGTTAGGATAGGAGAAGCTTAAATAATTAAGTAATATGACTTGCTCAAACAATTATAATGAGAATGAGTTTGGAAACTTTTTTTTTCTTTTTTAATATGGTACATTTTGTGCTTCAGTAGGGAACAGTAAGAAATATGTTAAAAATCTATCACCTCTTTTAGTGTGAATTGATCTCCCCCTACATTTGGTTTGAATCAGAGAACCGTAAACTGGGCTTAAATCATATCCCCTCTGAATTGTTCTAAAAAAAAAATCAATAATGTTTATTTCCCTTTTGATTAGGGGAAAAAAAAAAAAAAGCAATCCTCTTTACTTTGCTTGTTGACCATAGCCTATGCCCAGACAAAAGAATATTTCTAGATTTCAGGCATATAATAGCTTCTGTTTCCCTTTGGGTTGAAAATTTAAAACGCTTTTGCACTGTGCATTTTCTCAGGCCAGTGAAAGGGTTAAGTATGCTACAGTAGATTCCTAAATTTGAGAATTGAAAATCTGGCAACCAGCCCAGAATTCTTGTCCAAAAAAAAAAAACAGCTATGCTGACCCTGTACAAAGGAGGTGGTTGCTCTAGCAACAGTATCTGATAAAAGAAAATATGGTCATCAGGTACACATACGATTGCTCCAGAAAGGAGAAAACAGCTCAGCGGCTGCTACACTCAGAGCTGTGGACTCATTTAGCAAATTTTGAGCTTTAGAGCTGAATTGTCTTACTTCCAATTGCAGAAATTTTTGCTGTAATACTTATTTGGGTGATGATTGATGCATTTTGTAATTTGGCACTTTATGGCGATTGCTGAGAATAAATATGTCTTCCAACCTAAACACAAACAACCATCACAAAGTCAAGATACACCGCTAACTCACAACATTACTTCCAAGACATATTTGCTCAAAATAAGCATAGGGAATTTTTATTTCCAAAGTTTTTAATCAGAGTCTGTAAATATATTCCTATTTCCTTTTTCTTCTTGTGCAGAGCAATGACTTTCGTAGAAAACATTTGAATTTCTCAGAGCCATTGTATTTTATTTTATGTAAGTAGTTGTAATACCCTATTCTTTACAAAATTAAACATTTCCCAACATCCAGTGTATGTTGTCGTTGTCGTTGTTGTAGTTGTTAGGTGTCATGCACTGAATTGTGTCCCCCAAAAATATCTGTCAACTTGGCTGGGTCATGATTTCCAGTATGGTGTAGTTGGGTAATATTTTGTAATCTGATGTGATTTCCTTATGTGTTATAAATTCAAAAACCATGAATAACTATGGGATAACAATAACTATAGTAACTATGGGATGGATTAGCGGCAGTTATACTGATGATGTATACAAGATTGGATAGTGTCTTAAGCCAATCTCTTTTGAGATATAAAAGAGGGAAGCGAGCAGAGACTCATGGGAAACTCATACCACTAAGAAAGCAGTGCTGGGAGCAGAGTGCTTCCTTTGGACCTGAGGTTCCTGAGCAGAGAAACTCTCAGACCGAAGGAAGATTGATGACACGGACCTTCTACCAGAGCCGACAGAGAAAGCCTTTCCCTGGAGCTGACACCCGGAATCTGGACTTGTAACCTATTGGACTGTGAGAGAATAAATCTCTCTTTGTTAAAGCCATCCGCTTGTGGTATTTCCGTTATAGCAGCACTAGATGACTAAGACATTACGTGTCATCAAGTGAGTTCTGACTCTTAGTGACTCCATGTACAACAGAATGAAACACTGCCTGGTCTTGTGCCATCCCAACAATCTTTGCCACACTTGAGGCCATTATTGCAGCCACTGTGTCAATCCATCTCCTTGAGGGTCTTCCTCTTTTTCACTGACCATATCTACCTCACCAGCCATGATGTCCTTCTCCAGGGACTGGTCCCTCCTGATAACGTGTTCCAAGTATATTAGATGAAGTCTCACCATCCTCACTTTTAAGGAGAATTCTGGCTGTACTTCTTCCAAGGCAGACTTGTTTGTTCTTCTGGCATTCTGTGGTATAGTCAATATTCTTTGCCAACACCATAATTCAAAGGCATCAATTCTTCTTTGGCCTCCCTTATTCATTGTTCAGCTTCCACATGCATAGGAGGCTATTGAAAATACCATGGCTTGGGTCAGGTGCACACTAGCCCTTAAAGTAACATCTTTACTTTTTAACACTTTAAAGAGGTCTTTTGTAGCAGATTTGCCCAAGGCAATAGATCATTCGATTTCTTGACTGCTATTTCCATGGGCATTGTCTTAGTTACCTAGTGCTACTAGAACAGAAGTACCACAAGTGGATGACTTTAACAAAGAGAAATTTATTCTCTCAAAATCTAGGAGGCTAGAAGTTCAAATTCAGTGTGCCAGCTCCAGCAGAACGCTTTTTTTCGGGGAAAGGTCCTCGTGGTCAATCTTCCCTGGTCCAGGAGCTTCTCAGCGCAGGAACCCTGGGTTCAAAAGGACGCGCTTTTCTTCTTGCTCTTGTTTCTTGGTGGTATGAGGTCCCCATGCCTCTCTGCTTACTTTTGTCTTTTATATCTCAAAAGAAATTGGCTTAAGGCACAACTTAATCTTGTAGATTGAGTCTTGCCTCATGAATATAACTGCCTCTAATCCTACCTCATTAACATCATAGAGTTAGGATTTACAACACATAGGAAAATCACATCAGATCACAAAATGATGGACAACCACACAATACCGGGAATCGTGGCCTAGCCAAGTTGACACATAGTTTTGGGGGACACAATTCAATCCATAGCAGGCACTGATTGTGGATCCAAATAGAATTAAATCCTTGACAACTTCAGACTTTTCTCCATTTATCCTGATGTTGCTTATTGATTCAGCTGTGAGCTCTTAACCACTGTACCATCAAGACTCCATGGCATAGATAGACACAAAATATTTTAGAAAGAGATGAGATCATACAGATTATGTAGTCCAATTGGTGATTTAGTTAAGATATCCTCTACAACATCCCCTGAGAGATCAGTTTTTGGGAAGCAAGAAACAGTTTAAAAAAATTAAATACATTTAGCTATAACTTGCATACACTAAGATGCCCCACACTTTAGAGCATTTTGACAAACGTAGAAACCTGTGTAACCACCACTACAATAAAAATATATGTATTTATCACTGCAAAAACTTCCCTTGCGTTCCTTTGCAGCCAATACCCATACTCACCCCCGCTCCAGGTAACCTCTGATCTACTTTCTGCCACAATGTATTATTTTTCCTGTGCTGTAATTGTATATGAATGTAATTATAAAATACGTGCTTTTTGTGTGTTTGTCAGGCTTTTTCCACTCAGCGTCTTTTGCGGATTCATCCATATTGTGTTTTAGGAAGTTCGCTCATTTTTTATTTCCGACAAGTATTCTTTTGAATAGATGGCATAATTTGTTTATCCATTCACATATCCATGGTGATTCGGATTGTTTCCAAACCAAAAAATAACAAAAAAAACCAGTTGCTGTCAAGTCGATTCTGACTCATGGCAAACCCATGTGTGTCAGAGAAGAACAATGATCCATAAGGTGATTTCAATGGCTGTGATCTTTCAGAAGTAGATTGCCAGGCCTTTCAGTAGAGGTTCCTCTGGGTGGAATCAAACCTCCAACCTTTCAGTTAATAGGCTTCCCTGCCCCCCATGATAGGCATGATTCATCATTTGCTTTTCTTTTCTTCTTTTTTTATTTTGCTCAGAAGAATGTTTACAGAGCAAATTCGTTTCTCATTAAACAATACACATACTGTTTTGTGACATTGGTTGCCACTTTCCCCTTCTCATTCTCAGCGTTTAGATCCCCTCCTGTCTTTTTATCTTGCCCCTGGTTTGATGTGCCCACTTAGTCTCTTTTTGTTTTATGAGCTTGTCTAATCTTTGGCTGAAGGGTGAAACTCAGGAGTGACTTCAGTACTTAGTTAAAAGGGTGTCAGGGGGCGATGCTCTTAGGGTTTCTCCAGTCTCTGTCAGACCAGTAAATCTGGTCTTTTTTTTTTTTGTGAGTTTGACTTTTGTTCTACATTTTTCCCCAGCCCTGTCTGGGACCTTCTATTGTGATCCCTGTCAGAGCAGTCAGTGGTGGTAGCCAGGCACTATCTAGTTGTGCTGGACTCAGTCTGGTGGAGGCTGTGGTAGTTCTGGTCCATTAGCCCTTTGTACTATTCTTTCCATTGTGTCTTTGGTTTTCCTCATTCTCCCTTGCTCTAGACGGGGTGGGACTAGTGGAGTATCTGAGATGACTGCTCACAAGCTTTTAAGACCCCAAAGTAGGCTGTAGAACATTTTCTCTATAAACTATATTATGCCAATTCAGCTAGATGTTCCTCAAAACCACGATCCCCAGCCCTCAACCCAGAAATTCAGTCCCTCAGGGAGTCTGGATGTGTCTGCAAAGCTCCCATGACCTTGCCTTGGTCAAGGCTTCCCCAGTATTTTGTACTGTCTTACCCTTCACCAAAGTTACCTCTTGTCTATTGTCTTCAGTTAACAGCCTTTTTACCTTTAACTTTTTGCACTAACCACGGGCTCCTTTAGATTGTTTCCAGGTTTTGGTTAATATAAATAAACCTCTTATGAACATTTGTGTACAATTTTTCAACATATGTTTTCATTTCTCTTGAGTAAATATCTAGCAGTGGAAGTGCTGGATCATATGGTAAGTATATATTTATCCTTATAAGAAAATGTCATATTGTTTTCCAAAGTGGTTGTACCATTCATCCTACCTCCCCGTCAGTAATGTATGAAAGTTTCAATTGCTCTGCATTCTGCTCAAAACTTTGTATGTTTTGCCTTTTTCATTCTAACCATTCTACTGGCTGTGTAATAGTGACTCATTGTGGTTTTAATTCGCATTTCCGTGATCACTAATGAGGTTAAGAGTTTTTTCATGTGCTTTCGGCTTTTCTTCATGTGCTCTTCTGAAACGTCTGTTTAAACTACCTATTTTTAAATGAAGATGTTTGTCTTCTCATTAAATTGTGGGAGTTCTTTAAATAGTCTGGATACAAAGCTTTGTCAGATATGTCAGATAGCTGTATCTATATATGTGTATAATATGAATATATATACTATATATATGTAATCTAAATCTATGTTTATACCTCTCTATATATTTTCTTTTATTCTGTGACTTGTCTCTTCCTCTTATTAAAAGAGTCCTTTGAAAATCAGAATGTTTCAATTTTGACAAAGTATCATTTGTCAATTATTTTATTGCTTGATTAGTGTTATGGTGTTTAAAAAATCTTCACCTAACTCACGTCACAAAGATTTTCTCCTATTTTTTAGTCTAGATATTTTACAGTTTTAGTTTTTACATTTAAGTCTATAATTCATTTTGAGTTTATTATTGTGTATGGTGTGTGGCTAAGAGTTGTAGTTTGCTTTTTTCTACATGGACATACAGTTCCAGCACGCTTTATTGAAAAGCCTATCCTCTGTCCATTGAATTACCTTGTTAAAAAATATTAGTTGATCATATTTGTGTTAGTCTATTTCTGTACTCTTTATTCTACTCCTTTGATCTGCATGTCTAACCTTATACTAACACTCCTTTGATTCCTAGAGCTCTCAAGCTACAGTCTTAAAATCGGTCCTCAATTTTTTTGTTTTTCAAAATTTCTTTGGCTGGTTTAGTTTCTTTGTTTTCCCATAAACTTTTAGAGTCATTTTGTCCATTTCCACACACAAGAAAATGTGGGATTATGCTTGACAAACTAATTATCTTCAATTTGAGGATAATTGACATCCTAACAATATTGAATCTTTTAATCCTTGAACACGGTATATCTATTTATTTAGATATTTATTATCTCTCAGCAATGTTGTGAGATTTTCAGCATACATATTTTGTAGCTCTATGGTGAAATTTATGCCCAAATAGTTCATGTTTTTAGATGTTAGAGTAGATGATAGTCTTTGAATGTTATTTTCTGATTGTTCTTTGCTATTTTATAACAATACAGTTCTGTTTTTTGTTTTTGGTATATTTACCTAGTATCCTACAGCCTTGCTAAACTCATGTATTAGTTTTTGTAGCTTCTTTGGGGGTTCCTTAAGATTTCTATGTGTATAACCAGGTCATCTGTGAATAAAGACATTTTTATGTCTTCCTTTCCAATCTAAATGCCTTATTTTTTTTCTTGTCTTATTGCTCTGAAAGTACAATGCTGAATATAAATGGTTGAAAGCAGACAGGTTTATGTTTTTTTTTCATTCTTAGAGGTGAAGTTTTCAGTCTTCTATCATTAATTATTATATTAGCTGTAGGTTTTTAATAGATGTCCTTAACTAAGGTGAGGAGGTTCCTTTTAATTCATAGTTTGGTGTGAGTTTTTATCACAAGTAGGCTTTAAATGTTGGGAAATACTTTATCTATATGTATTGACATGATCATATATTTTTCTCCTTTATTATGTTGATGCACTGAATTACATGGAATGTATTTTATACGTTAAGCCAAACTTGTATTCTTAAGATAAACTAATACCGCTTGTTTAATGATGTATTTTTGATGCAATTTCTTAATATTTTATTAAGGATATTATTTTCATGTTTTTTGTCATTGAAGAATGTCTCTCCCCTCCCCCCCCAAACAAGATATCCACATGCTGAGCTCCTGAACCTGAATGTTACTTTACTTGGGAAAAGGGACTTTGGAGGTGTGATTAAGGTGAAGGAAACTGCAAAGAGATTATCCTGATTTATCAGGATGGGCACAATCTGATTGCACGGATCCTTAAAAGCAGAGAATCTCACCTGACTGTGGTCAGTTGACAATAGGAGAAGTGTTAGTGTGATGCTATGTTGCTGGCTTTGGAGACAGAGGAAAAAGGTCACATGCCAATGAACGTGAGTGTCTACCAGAAGCAGCAAAATGTAAGAAAATAGTTATTCTCCTAGAGCCTGCCAAGGTTATTATAGGTAAGCTTGATCCTTTTGAATCTTGTTTATAAGCTTTATTAAGGTGGTTTTAAATTAGTCTTTAACATTTAGTGTTAAACCATCTTTAATATAGGGCTAGCTTAGCTTTATAATGTCTAGTTGTTGTTGGATGCTGTAGAGTGGACTCTGACTCATAGAGACCCCATGTGGCAGAGTAGAACTGCCCTATAGGATTTTCTTGGCTGTGATCTTTATGAAAGCAGATTGCCAGGTCTTTCTCCTGCAGAGCTGCTGGGTGGATTTGAATTGCCAACCTTTTGGTTAGAATCTGAGGGCTTAACCATTGCGCTGCTAGGGCTACATTATATTTACAACTAAGGCATGCCATTTCTGTGATCCCTACACAGAGCTCTAGATATTCTACAAAGTGTCTCCATTCTGTCTGGCTGAAACACAAACATTTCCCATCCTCAAGTCAGTTGTGATAATTATCAGCTTTGTAATTCTTTGCTTCCTAAAGTTTCACCCTATGCATGTGTATCTTTGAATTCAGCAACATCTTTAAGGGAAATCCTATATATATTACTGGAGAGCCTTCCCTGTGTAACTTCCTTGTGTTCTGTGCTCCACCTTGAAAATTCCAGATTTCTTAGCCTCCTCAAACTTCGTCTCTGGCATCTCAAACCAGTGAGACCACTGTGTTGTGCTTGGATTCATTCTCTTGGCACCACAGTCAGAAACATGCCTCCAGGTAGCAATATGGAGTGAATAAGAGTGCCCTCATTTCTTTTCTATCAGAGATCACAGTCTTGCCCTGTCTATTGTTCACTGTCTAAACCCTACTTTTTCATGTATTTTTCTCCAGTTTTCTAGTTTTTTTATGCTGGGAGGTCAAGTTATTCCTTCAGGGTCAGAAACCAGAACGAGCTTTTGAAAGAAATTGCTTTTAAACTCTGCTGGAAGCCATATGTCAAAAGGTAATTGATTCTTTCTTAAAAAACAAATTTTGTCACATTCTGTTTTTATATATTGACCCAGAATGTTGCCTTCTATAACTTGCTCACAAATTACAGCTATATCTTAAATTTGTAGGCTTTAGCTACAGAGTCTATGTCTATTTTTCTTCACATGACAGTTGTTTAAAATTTGAAGACAGAAGGTGCTTTTTTCCCAAGAAATGGTTATCTAAATCCTTCGCAATCTTGGATACTTTTGGATATTGTCAGGTTAACAAATTCTTTCCAAAAATGTGTTGCCCCAAAATGAATACAACATTCCGGGTGTGGATTGATAAAATTATGCATACAGAACTGATCTTACATTATAAAATGATTAATAATTTTCCTTTAATACACTCTTACAAACATGGGGGTTCAGTGATAGAATTCTCACCTTCCATAGGGGAGATTCAGGTTTACTTTTCAGTCAACACATCTCATGAGCAGCCACCACTCATCTGTCAGTGGAGGTTTGTATGTTACCGTGACACATAAACATCGATATCCTAGGCATTAGTGAGCTGAAATGGACTGGTACTGGCCATTTTGAATCGGAAAATCATGTGGTCTACTATGCCAGGAATGACAAATTGAAGAGGAAAGGCACTGCATTCATTGTAAAAAAAGAACATTTCAAGAAGTATTCTGAAGTACAACACTGTCAGTGATAGGATAATATCCATACGCCTACAAGGAAGACCACTTAATGAGGCTGTTATTCAAATTTACCTACCAACCACTAAAACCAAAGATGAAGAAATTAAAGATTTTTACCAACTTCTGCAGTCTGAAATTGACTGAACATGCAGTCAGGATGCATTGATAATTACTGGTGATTGGAATGTGAAAGCTGGAAACAAAGAAGAAGGATTGGTAGTTGAAAAATATTGCCTTGGTGATAGAAATGATGATGGAGTTCACATGATAGAATTTTGCAAGGCCAACTACTTCTTCATTGCAAATACCTTTTTTCACCAACATAAACAGCAACTATATACATACCTCCCCAGATGGAGCACACAGGGATCAAATAGACTACATTTGTGTAAAGAGATAATGGAAAAGCTCAATATCATCAATCAGAACAAGGACAGGGGCTGATTGCGGAACAGACCATTAATTGCTCAGATGCAAGTTCAGGTTGAAACTGAAGAAAATTAGCACAAGTCCATTTGAACCAAAGTACGATCTTGAGTATATCCCACCAGAATTTAGAGACCATCTCAAGAACAGATTTGATGCATTGAACACTAATGACCAAAGACCAGATGAGTTGTGGAATGACGTCAAGGACATTATACATGAAGAAAGTGAGAGGTCATTAAAAAGACAAGAAAGAAAGAAAAGACCAAAGTGGATGTCAGAAGAGACTCTGAAACTTGCTCTTGAAAGTCGAGTAGCTAAAGTAAAAGGAAGAAATCATGAAGTAAAAGAGCTGAACAGAAGATTTCAAAGGGTGGCTTGAGAAGACAAAGTAAAGCATTATAATGACATGTGCAAAGAGCTAGAGGTAGAAAAACAAATGGGAAGAACACACGAGGAATTTCTCAAGGTGAAGAAAAAATTCAAGCCTCAAGTTGCAATATTGAAGGATTCTATGGGCAAGATTTTAAAAGACGAAGGCAGCATCAAAATAATATGGAAAGAACGTGCAGAGTCACTATAATAAAAAGATAGTATAGTCACTATACCAAAAAAGTGGTCGACCTTCAACCATTTCAGGAGGTAGCATATGATCAGCAACTGATGGTAATGAAGGAAGAAGTCCAAGCTGTACTGAAGGGATTGGGGAAAAGCTAGGCTCCAGGAATTGACGGAATACTAATTGAGACGTTTCAGCAAACAGATGCTGCACTGGAAGTGCTCACTCATCTATACCAAGAAATCTGGAAGACAGCTACCTGGCCAACTGACTGGAAGAGGTCCATATTATTTATGCCTATTCACTAATCGCATGCAACTGAATGTGGAAATTATCGAAAAATATCATTAATATCACATGTACGTAAAATTTTGCTGAAGAGCATTCAAAAGAGGCCACAGCAGTATATGGACTGGGAAATGCCAGAAATTCAAGGCGGATTCAGAAAAGAATGTGAAACCAGGGATATTGTAGCTGAAGTCACTTGGATCCCAGCTGAAAGCACAGAATATCAGAAAGATGTTTACTTGTGTTTTAATGACTATGCAAAGACATTCAACAGTGTGGATCATAACAAATTATGGATAACATTGCAAAGAATGGGAATTCCAGAACGCTTAGTTGTGCTCATGAGGAACCTGTACATAGATGAAGAAGCAGTCATTCGAAAGGAACATGAGCATAGTGCGTGGTTTAAAGTCAGGACAGGTATGCATCAGGGCTGTATACTTTCACCATACCTATTCAATCTGTATGCTGAGCAAATACTCTGAGAAACTGGACTCCATGAAGAAGAACGGAGCATCAGGATTGGAGGAAAACTCATTAACACCCTACATCACATATATGACACAACTTTGCTTGCTGAAAGTGAAGAGGACTTGAAGCACTTACTGATGAAGATCAAAGACCACAGCCTTCAATGTGGATTACACCTCTACAAAAAGAAAACAAAAATGCTCACAACTGGACCAATAAACAACATCACAATAAATGGAGAAAAGATTGAAGTTGTCAAGGATGTTATTTGGCTTGGATCTACAATCAACACTCATGGAAGCAGTAGTCAAGATATCAAAAGATGCATTGGATTGGGAAAATCTGCTGCAAAATACCTCTTTAGAGTTTTGAAAAGCAAAGCTGTCACCTTGAAGACTAAGGTGCGCCTGACGCAAGCCATGGTGTTTTCAATTTCCTCATATGCATGCAAGAGCTGGACAATGAATAAGGAAGACCAAAGAAGAACTGACACCTTTGAATTGAGGTGTTGGCAAATAGTATTGAATATAGCATGAACTACCAAAAGAAGGAACAAATCTGTCTTGGAAGAAGTACAATCAGAATGCTCCTTAGAAGCAAGGATGGCGAGATTCCGTCTCACATACTTTGGGTATGTTATCAGGAAGGATCAGTCCCTTGAGAAGGACATCATGCTCAGTAAAGTAGAGGGTCAGTTAAAAAGAAGATCCTGAATGAGATGTATTGACACAGTGGCTACAAGAATAGGCTCAAGCATAACAACGATTGTGAGGATGGCGCAGGACCAGGCAGTGTTTCATTCTGTTGTATGGTAGTATTGCTATGAGTTGGAACCAACTCAATGGCACCACCTACAACAAGATGATATTGAACAGGTTTCAGTGGACCTTCTAGACTAAGATGACTAGTAAGAAAGGCCTGGCTATCTACTTGTGAAAATCAGCTAATGAAAGCCCTGTGAATCACAATGATCCAATTTGCAACCAATCATATTGATGGCACAGGACTGGACAGCATTTTGTTCCATTGTGCATAGGGTCACTATGAGTAGAGGACTGACTTGATGACAGCTAACAAAAGCAACAGCAACAAATTCCCATACAATTGATATAACCTCAACCAAATACCAACTATTTACTTCTATCTTGTTAGCAAATACAGGGTTATAGGTCAGAGAATTAAGTTAGAAAAGACTATAGAGAACAGATAATGCAACCAGATCACCGTTCTACTTGCCTCCGTCACTTTCTGCAGAATCCAAGCTCTTAATGATTCAGGCACAGCCTTGTCTACCTTCCTCCCTTTATCACTCATCTCTGGCTCTATGATTTTTTTGTTCCATTAATCAGTTGTGTGTTTCACAAACATATCTTCCAGAGAGTTTTTCCATAATATTCTTTGACCTAGAACACCTTTTTTCACATAGTTTTTTACCTAAATATTACTCATTTTTTAGGAATCTTTGCATATAGTGATTCATTAAGAAAACTTTAGCTTTTCTAAAGCCCTGAGACTGGGTTTGTTACTCCTTGTTCTTGCACCTGCTGTCTTTTGAGTTATTCTGTTATTTCATTTGTTGTTGTTGTTAGGTGCCAGCAAGTTGGTTCCAACTCACGGGGACCCTATTTACAACAGAACAAAACACTGCCTAGTCCTGCACCATCCTTACAATTGTTGCTATGCTTAAGCCCATTGTTGCAGCCACTGTGTCAATTCATGTCATTGAGATTCTTCCTCTCTTTCTCTGATCCGCTACTTTACCAAGCATGATGTTCTTCTCCAGGGACTGATCCTGATAATATGTCCAAAATGCTTGAAACGAAGTCTCTCCATCCTTACTTCTAAGAAGCATTCCGGTTGTACTTTTTCCAAGATAGATTTGGTTGTTCTTCTGGCAGTCCATGGTTTATCCAAAATTCTTCACCAATACCATAATTCAAAGGCATCCATTCTTTTTCGATCTTCCTTATTCATTGTCCAGCTTTCACATGCGTATGAGGTAATTGAAAACACCATGTCTTGGGTCAGGCATATTTTTAGTCCTCAAAGTGACATCTTTGCTTTTTAACACTTTAAAGAGGTCTTTTGCAGCAGATTTGCCCAGTGCAGTACATCATTTGATTTCTTGCCTGCTGCTTCCATGGACGTTGATTGTGGATCCCAGTAAAATGAAATCCTCAACAACTTCAATCTTTTCTCCATTTATCATAATATTGCTTATTGGTCCAGTTGTGAGCATTTTTGTTTTCTTTATGCTGAGGTGTAGTCCATATTGAAGGTTGTAGTTGATTTCCTCAGCAAGTGCTTCAACTCCTCTTCACTTTCAGAAAGCAAAGTTGTGTCATCTTCCTATCACAGGTTGCTATTGAGTTTTCCTCCAATCCTGATTCCATGTTCTTCTTCATATAGTCCAGCTTCTCGGATTATTTGCTCAGCATACAGATTGAATAAATCTGTTGCAAAAACTTGTTGCCGTCGAGTTGATTCTGACTCCTAGCGACCCTATAGACAGTAGAAATGCCCCACAGAGTTTCCAAGAAGCCACTGGTGGATTTGAACTGCCGATCTTTTGGTTAGCAGCCTTACCTCGCCATAGCTCTTAACCACTGCACCACCAGGGCTCTTCAGATTGAATAAGTATGGTGAAAGGATACAACTCCGAAGCATACCTTTCCTGACTTTAAACCATGCAGTATCCCCTTGTTCTGTTTGAACGACTGCCTGTTGGTCTATGCACGGGTTCCACATGAGCTCCAGTAAGTGTTCTGGAATTCCCATTCTTCAAAATATCATTCATAATTTGATATGATCCACACAGTCAAATTCCTTTGCATAGTCAATAAAACACACGTAAGCATCTTTCTAGTATTCTCTACTTTTAGCCAAGATCCATCTGACATTATTGTAATTTCCAGTGTATTTGTCTCTCTAGCCCACTAAAGTCCTTGACTAGCATTATTAATTTTTGTATTACTAATACTTAGTAAAACATCTGGAACTTAGTGTAAGTGAAATAACTATTTATTAAGGAGAAAATGAGTTCTACAAATTAGGAAATTTAATTCCAGGAAAATTAACTGACTTGTCTAAGTATACAGAGCTAAATTTTGGTAATCAAGAAGTAGAACTAAAATGCAACCTATTTTTGAAACTTAATTTGTAAAATTTTAGTTTTTACATGTTAAACAGAGAAAACCAATGAGGCTCTGTAGAAAGTAGGGCAAGTGGTTATGTATTAAGACTATTGGGGAGTGCAGTCTCAGAAAGGCAGGAGAGAAGGAAAGCATAGTGAGGCAGGGAAGAAAGGAAATTGAATATGAGGGCGTGGGTTACTTTAGCTAGCCATCACTTGCTCTAAATCACAGTGTTTGCTTGATTTGGCAGGAATGTTGTTGGAAAGGCTGTTTGATCTCCTGTTCTTTTGACAGTCCTCTTTGTGGGGTAAGGGAGAACAATTTATTTGCTAGCTTTATTTCCTGCTGGATTAAGATTGGTTCCATGGGGGTTAACTTCTCTACACTTATAGGCTAAATGTGAATAACTGCCAACTGATTTTCTGAATGTCTGAAATGCCAGCAAAGACATGTTTCAATTTGTTTACATTGCACCATCTCTGCATGAGAAATGCCTTATAACTTTCTTATGTAGCTTTTATTTGTCTTATTAGATTTTGACCTAAAAGTGTTAGCTACCTCCTTTTCTCCAAAAATATTTTGGGCATTAGAATGGAAGAAAAGAAGAAATATGGATCTGAAAATAGAAAATGACAAATATGAGATATAATGAAATAATACCTTATTCCCCTTCATTTTTCCCTTGTCCCCCTTAATTTCCTAAATATAGATATCAAATTCAAAAACACTTTTGTGAAAGTGTTGTTGTCCCTACAATGTCCTAGAGGCTTGGATTGTTGTTCTTCTTTGTCCTTCTCAGGAGTCTCAAACTGTGCTTATGCTTTTGAATTTGATAACCACTGTTTACCAATTTCTGGTGCTCAAAGAGACAGCATATCAAATGTATTTTATTATGAATTATCAAATGATCAGAAAACAAAGTAAAAGATAAAACAGTGTTTAGTTAAGATTTCTTTCTTCTTTTACCAACTTCCCAGTGATAAACATGGTTAAAAGTTTGATATATCTTCCTCCATATTTTTACATATGTACTCATATACACCTAGGGAAATTTTACTATGTATATCACTCTGCAAGTCTTAAACTTAAGCTGTCTTTCTATCTTTTCCTGTTTTTCCCTTCTTTCACCCTTCTTTGCATCCTTCCTTCTTTTTTTGTGATTACTAACCCTATTCTGTCTCTGTAACTTGGAGTACATTTGTATGTAATGACTAAAAGTGGAGTTTCTAGTTCAAAGAGAAGGCATGATGTGTATTGTCAAATACATTGTACCAATTAGATCTCTTTAAATGTTTGAGAATGCCTAGTACCTCTCACATTCAACAGATGTTATTAAGTATTTTGATCTTTATCAATCTAATGCATGAAAAAATCTCATTGTTTTTGTTTGCCTTTCAGTGATTATTTTTATTAAGATTCATTATCTTATCCTCTATTTTTTATTGGCCAAATGTATGAATTGCTTATTTGCATGTTTTTATGTTTATTGGAAAGTCTGTGAATAGTTTGCTCCTGTTCTTTTCCTTTTAAAAATAAGACAGCTATTTTTTTGTATAACTTGTAGGCATACTTTGATATTTTCTTTAGTGACCTATTGTGTGTCAGACACATTTCATCTACTGCTTTTGAATCTTGCTTATGGTATTTAACATTTTTTTTTATGGCAGTATCTGCTGTTTGAAGAAGAACATGGCATTAAGATTGGAGAAAGACTCATTAACAACTTACAATATGCAGATGACACAACCTTGCTTGCTAAAAGTGAAGAGGACTTGAAGCACTTACGGATGAAGAGAAAAGACTACAGCATTCAGTATGGGTTATAACTCAATAGAAGGAAAACAAAAATCCTCACAATTGGACCAATAAGCCACATCATGATAAATGGAGGAAAGATTGAAGTTGTCAAGGATTTCATTTTACTTCGATCCACAATCAATATTCATGGCAGCAGCAGTCAAAAAATCTAATGCCGTATTACACTGGGCAAATCTGCTGAAAAAGGCCTCTTCAAAGTGTTAAAAAGCAAAGATGCCACTTTGAGGACTAAGGTGCACTTGACCCAAGGCATGATATTTTCAATTGCCTCATACGCAGGCAAAAGCTGGACAATGAATAAGGAAGACCAAAGAAGAATTAATGTCTTTGAATATGGTGTTGGTGAAGAATCTTGAATATACCATGGACTGTCAGAAGAATGAACAAATCTGTCTTGGAAGAAGTACATCCAGAATCCTCCTTAGAAATAAGGATGATGAGATTTCGTCTCATGTACTTTGGACATGTTATTATAAGGGACCAGTCCCTGGAGAAGGACATTATGGTTGGTAGAGACTCTGCAAAAAAGAGGAAGATCCTTAATGAGATGGATTGACACAGTGGCTGCCAACAATGGGCTCAAACATAACACCTATCATGAGGATATCACAGGACCGGACAATGTTTCCTTCTATTGCACATAGGGTGGCTATGAGTGCGAACCTATTCGACGGCACCTAACAACAACCACAACACCACTTTCTCACTAGTTGTCTTAAATTTTATGAGCCTCAGTTGCCACATCTGCAAAATATAGCTAAATAAAACACTTTTTATAGGTGATTAAAGTAGAATTTGTACACCTTTCCTCTTTCTTAAATTCTACTTTTATCACCTGTAAAAGATTACTATGTAACAAAAAAAAAAAGAGAAAGAAAGAAACTCTACAAAGAGATGTATTATCAATGGACAAGGAATTAAAGAATTTCCATTAGCAAAGAAAAAAACAAAAAACAGTGTTGGTGTGGCTAAGAAATACTGTAAGCCTATAGCAACACAACTCGGTTTTGTAGTGAAGAGAGAAAGATAATCTTTTTTTTTTTTTTTGGAAAGATGTCCTTGTCCTCTTCCCCAGATCCAAAAAACAACAACAACAACAAAAAAATCCCATTGCATTCGAGTGGATTCCGACTCATAGTGACCCTATGGGACAGAGTAGAACTGCCCCATAGTGTTTCCAAGGCTCTAAATCTTTCTGGAAATAGATTGCTACATCTTTCTCCCACAGAGCAGCTGGTGGGTTTGAACAGTCGACATTTTGGTTAGCAGCTGAGGACTTTACCACAACATCAACAGGACTTCCTATCCCCAGAGCAAAAGGGAATTAAGATTGCAGATAGAATTAAGGTTGTTATTAAGCTGACTGCTTCCAAGAGCATCTTGTCTAAATCAGCCTTGTGCCATTCCATCCTACTTCCTTTATGGAAATCGACACAATTATAGTTATATTTTCTCTTTGTTTGCTTGTTATGGTCTACCTTCTCCACTCTAAGGTAAGTTTCATACAGACTAGAACCTTATCTTTCTTGTTCATTGCTATAATTCCATATCCTCTCACAGTGCCTAAGATATAGAAAGAACTGAATAAATATTTGTAAATGAATGAATATGAAGTCAGAGTAATAAAAATCTTATGGTAATGATACATAAAGAAGTGTATAAATTGGTAGACAAGGGGAAATCCCAGAGACAGTAGAAAATATTTATGAGATTCCAGTATATTGCAGAGAAAGACAGATAGCTGCCATTGAGTTGACTTCATCTCATGGCAACCTTTTATACAACAGAAGGAAACATTGTCAAGTGCTGCACATCCTTACCGTCATCAGCAAATTTTGTTTCCATATTAGTGGATGTTCTGCGAATCCATCCCAACAACGATTGTGAGGATGGCGCAGGATGAGACAGTGTTTTGTTCTGTTGTACGTAGTGTCGCTATGAATTGGAACCAACTCAAAGGCACCTAACAACAACAACACACAGTCCAATGCCTTTGCATAGTCAACGAAACATGGGTAAACATCTTTCTGGTATTCTCTGCTTTCAGCCATGATCCATCTGACATTAGCAATGATATCCCTTGTTCCACATCCTCTTCTGAATCTTGCTAGGATTTCTGGCAGTTCCCTGTCGATATATTGCTGAAACTGCCTTTGAATGATCTTCACCAAATTTTAATTTTGTGTGATATTAATGATATTGTTTGATAATTTCTGCATTCTGTTGGATCACCTGTCTTTGGAAGGGGTACAAACATGGATCTCTGCAAGTCAGTTGGTCAGGTAGCTGTCTCCCAAATTTCTTGGCGACAAGTGAGCACTTCCAGCACTGCATTCATTTGTTGAAACATCTCAGTTGGTATTCCATCAATTCCTGGAGCCTTGTTTTTTGCCAGTGCTTTCAGTGTGGCTTGGACCTCTTCCTTCAGTACCATCAGTTCTTGATCATATGCTGTCTCTTGAAATGGTTGAATGTTCACCAATTCTTTTTGGTACAGTGGACTGTCTGTATTCTTTCCATCTTCTTTGGATGCTTCCGGTATTTAGTATTTTCCCTGAAGAATCCTTTAATATTGCAACTCGAGGCGTGAATTTTTTCTTCAGTTCTTTCAGCTTGAGAAGTGTAAAGTATGTTCTTCCCTTTTGGTTTTCTATCCAGGTCTTTGCACATTTCACTATAATACTTTGTCTTCTCGAACTGTCCTTTGAAGTCTTCTGTTCAGCTCTTTTACTTCATCATTTCTTCCTTTCACTTTAGCTACTTGACATTCAAGAACAACTTTCAGAGTTTCTTCTGACATTCATTTTGGTCTTTTCTTTCTTTCCTGTCTTTTTAATGACCTCTTGGGTTCTTCAGGTATGATGTCCTTGATGTCATTCCACAACTCATCTAGTCTTTAGTCATTAGTGTTCAATATATCAAATGTATTCTTGAGATGGTCTCTAAATTCAGGTGGGATATACTCAAGGTCATAATTTGGTTTTCATGGACTCGTTCTAATTTTCTTCAATTTCAGCTTGAACTTGCATATGAGCAATTGATGGTCTATTCCACAGTCGGCCCCTGGCCTTGTTTTGACTGATGATATTGAGCTATTCTATCATCTCTTTCCACAGATGTAGTCAATTTGATTCCTGTGTATTCTATCTGGTGAGGTCCATGTGTATAGTAGCCATTTATGATGTTGAAAAAAGGTATTTGCAATGAAGAAGTCATTGGTCATGCAAAATTCTATCATGTGATCTCCGGCATCATTTCTAACACCAAGGCCATATTTTTCAACTCCCAGTCCTTCTTTGTTTCCAACTTTCGTGTTCCAAGCACCAGTAATTATCAACACATCTTGATTGCATGTTTGATCAACTTCAGCAAATTAAAATTGCAGAAGTTGGTAAAAATCTTCAGTTTCTTCATCTTTGGCCTTAGTAGTTGGTGGGTGAATTTGAATAATAGTCATATTAACTGGTCTTCCTTGTAGGCATAAGAATATTTTTCTATCACTGACAGCCTTGTACTTCAGGATAGATCTTGAGATGTTCTGTCTGATCATGAACGCAACACCATTCCTCTCTAATTTGTCATTCCTGGCATAGAAGACTATATGGTTGTCTGATTCATAATGGCCAATACCGGTCCATTTCAGCTCACTAATGCCTAGAATATCGATGTTCATACATTCCATTTCATTTTTGATGCTTTGCAATTTTCCTAGATTCATACTTAGTACATTCCACGTTCAGATTATTATTGGATGTTTGCAGCTATTTCTTCTCATTTTGAGTTGTGCCACATTAGCAAATGAAGGTCCAGAAAGCTTGACTCCATCCATGTCATTAAGCTCGACTCTACTTTAAGGAGGCAGCTCTTTCCTAGTCGTCTTTTGAGTTCCTTCCCACCTGAGTGGCTCATCTTCTGGCACTATAGCAAACAATGTTCTGTTGCTATTCATAAGGTTTTCACTGGCTAATTTTTTTTTTTTCCCTAAGTAGACCACCAGGTCCTTTTTCCTAGTCTGTCTTAGTCCAGAAACTTAGCTGAAACTTGTTTGCCGTAGGTAGCCCTGCTGGTATTTGAATACCTATGACATTGCTTCCAGCATTATAGCAACACACAAGCCCCCACAGTATAACAAAGTGACAGACATGTGGGGGAGAAAGTGTTTAAATCTAAATTATCTCTCTCTAATATAGTTGGCTTTTGCAAAGAACTATCTCTCTAAACTTAACTGTCAAAGAAAATTCAGTCAACAAATATTTCATCAAGTATTTAATCTGTGTAATATACCTGTGCGTTAAGAAGGAACATGCAAAAGTAAATATGGCATTATTCTGAATAATTTTCAATTATCTTGTTGAGAATAGAAGCATTGAAGGTATAAAAATATCTCTTTCACTATGCTAATTAACAGTGATAATAACCATTATAAACAACCGGAACCACAATAGATACAGTAAGCTCAGGTTTCTATTGTCAGGACCATATCTTTAAGCTGCTATAGAACAGGGAGTTGGCTCAGGCATATTAACCTATAAGTTTCCTGGAGCATCCTGTAGAATTAGATCTCTTTAGAAATAGTTGCCTGTCTTGTGTAATCATGGATGCTTCCTGGGAACCTTATGGCCCCTTGGCTCAAATTCTTGACCATGGCATTTGGCACTTGCTCCACTTGGCTTTGGGTTTCCTTGACCTCTGGCTGCCCCTGCCCATCCCCATGACCTAGGTCTTGGACCAGGAACTAAACCTGCTGCTCCCTTGCTGCTTTTTAGTACGGACTCTGCAAATTCCTGATCTCAATTCTGCTTATCCTGGCAGTTTGTGTCAGTAGGGATTTATGCAGGCAAAGTAAATGGGTTACGTAAACAGACAAACAACTCTTGCCAAAGTTAAATTCTGTCAGTTGTATTCGTTTGGACATGGGTTAAATATATAGAAAAGAATCTTTTCATCTGAGCTCTTAATTTAGTACTTCCAAGGTTTGATATGCCATTGAATATAGGGGCCCTATTTTTACCTTTTGAGCAAGCAATTATTGCCCAATGTACTGAGTAGAGACAGACAAGTAAAATATATTCTGAACTCTGAGATGTGTTGTGAAGAAGACAAGTGAAAAATACAAAATCTCAATAATCTTATTCTGGATATTAAAAAAACTCTACATCACTGAGGTAGTTTTAAAATTTTTAATTTCCCTATTGTATAGGATGGTTCAGGACCACAGATTCAAAATCCCAATAACTACATTTATTGTTGTTGTTGTTAGGTGCCATTGAGTCAGTTCCAACTCATAGTGACCCTATGTACAACAGAACAAAACACCCTCCGGTACTGTGCCAATCTCACAGTCGTTAATATGCTTAAGCCCATTGTTGCAGCCACGGTGTCAATCTATCTCATTGAAGGTCTTCCTCTCTTTCACTGACCCTCTACTTTACAAAGTATGATGTTCTTCTCCAGGTACTGGTCCCTCCTCATAACTTGTCCATAGTACATGAGATGAAGTCTTGACATCCTCGCTTCTAAGGAGCATTCTGGTTGTACTTCTTCCAAGACAGATTTGTTTGTTCTGGCAGTCCATGTATATTCAATATCTTTGGCAACACCATAATTCAAAGGCATCGATTCTTCTTCGATCTTCCTTATTTGTTGTTCAGCTTTCTAATAATACGAGGCAATTGAAAATACCATAACTTGGGTCAGGTGCGCCTTAGTTCTTATCTTAGTCATCTAATGCTGCTATAACAGAAATACCACAAGTGGATGGCTTTAACAAAGAGAAATTTATTTTCTCACAGTCTAGTAGGCTACAAGT
>NW_004444052.1:5603008-5687890 GCF_000243295.1 Trichechus manatus latirostris
CTAGGAGCTTCTCCGTGCAGGAACCCCAGGTCCAAAGGACACACTCTGCTCCCAGCACTGCTTTCTTGGTGATGATAGGAGGTCCTCCCTCTCTGCTTACTTCCCTTTCCTTTTATCTCTTTTAAGATAAAAGGTGGTGCAGGCCACACCCCAAGAAAACTCCCTTTACATTGGATCAGGGTTATGACCTTAGTAAGGGTGTTACAATCCCACCCTAATCCTCTTTAACATAAAATTACAATCAGAAAATGGAGGACAATCACACAATATTGGGAATCATGGCCTGACCAAGTTGTTCACACATTTTTGGGGGACATAATTCAATCCATGACAGTCCTCAAAGTGGCATCTTTGTTTTTTAACACTTTAAAGAGGTCTTGTGTTGTGCAGTAGATTTGTCCAATGCAATATGTCCTTTGATTTCTTGACTACTGTTTCCATGGGCATTGACAGTGGATCCGAGTAAAATGAAATCCTTGGCAAATTCAATTTTTTCTCCATTTATCATGATGTTGCTTATTGGCCCATTTGTGAGGATTTTTGTTTGCTGTATGTTGAAGTGTAATTCATACTGAAGGCTGTAGTCTTTGATCTTCATCAGTAATATATTTCAAGTCCTCTTATCTTTTAGCAAGAAAGGTTGTGTCATTTGCATATTGTAGGTTTTTTTGAGTCTTCCTCCAATCCTGATGCCATGTTCTTCTTCATATAATCAAGCTTTTCAGATTATTTGCTCAGCATACAGATTGAATAAGTATGGTGAATGGATACAACCCTGACACACCTTTCCTGATTTTATATCACACTATATCCCCTTGTTCTGTTTAAATGACTGCCTGTTGGCCTATGTACAAGTTCCACATGGGTACAATTAAATGTGCGCAAATTCCCACTGTTTGCAGTGTTCCCTGTAATTTGTTGTGATTCACACAGTAGAATGCCTTCGCATAGTCAATAAAACACAGGTAAACATCTTTTTTGGTATTTTCTACTTTCAGCCAAGATTCATCTGGCATCAGCAATGACATCTCTCTTTTCATGTCCTCTTCTGAGTCTGGCTTGAATTTCTGGTGATTCCCTGACTATGTACTGCTATAATAGCTTTTGAATGATCTTCAGCAAAATTTTACTTGTGTTTGATATTAATGATATTGTTCCATAATTTCCACATTCTGTTGGATCACCTTCCCTTGGGATGGGCAAAAATATGGATCTCTTTCAGTTGGCTGGCCAGATAGTTTTCTTCCAAATTTCTTGCCATTGAGGAGTGAACACCTCCAGCGCTGCATCAGTTTGTTGAAACATCTCAGTTGGTATTTTGTAAACTCCTGGGGCCTTGTTTTTTGCCAATGCCTTCAATGCACCTTGAACTTCTTCCTTCAGTATCATTGGTTCTTGATCATATGCTATCCTCTGAAATGTTTGAACATCAACAAATTCTTTTTGGTGTAGTGACTTCGTGCATTCCTTCCATCTTCTTTTTATGCTTCCTGCATCATTCAATATTTTCCCTGTAGAATCCTTTACTATTGCAACTCAAAGCTTGAACTTTTTGTTCAGTTCTTTCAGCTTGAGAAATGCAACGCGTGTTCTTCCCTTTTGGTTTTCTGTCTCCAGGTCTTTTCACATTTCATTATAATACTTTACTTTGTCTTCTCAATCCACACTTTGAAATCTTCTGTTCATCTCTTTTACTTCATCATTCCTTTCATTTACTTTAGCTTCTCTACATTTGAGGCAAGTGTCAGTGTCACTTCTGATATCCATTTTGGTCTTTTCTGTCTTTTTTAATGACCTTTTGCTTTCTTCATGTAAGCTGTCCTTGATGTCATCACACAACTCTTCTGGTCTTTGGTCATTAGTGTTGAATATGTCAAGTCTACTCTTGAGATAGTCTCTAAATTCAGGTAGGTTACACCTCCTGGTTGTATTTTGACTCTGGTGGACTTGTTTTAATTTTCTTCAGCTTCAAATTGAACTTGTGTATGAGCAATTGATGGTATTCTGCAGTCAGGCCCTGGCCTTGTTATGAATGATGATATTGAATTCCATCTTATCTTTCCACAGATGTAGTCGATTTGATTCCTTTGTGTTCCATCTGATGATGTGTACATGTATAGTCACCATTCATGTTGGTGAAAAAAAGTATTTGCAATGAATAACTCATTGGACTTGCAAAATTCTATCATGTGCTCTCTGGCATTGTTTCTATCACCAAGACATTACCTTCCAACTACAGAGATCCTTCTTTTTTGTTTCCAAATTTCACATTCCAATCATCAGTAATTATCAATACATGTTGACTGCATGTTTGCTCAATTTCGGACTGCAGGGAAGTAAAAAATCTTCAATTTCTTCATCTTTGGCATTAGTGGTTGGTGTGTAAATTTGAATAGTCATATTAACAAGTGTTTCTTATAGAGGTAGGGATATTATCCTATCACTGACAGCATTGCAAGTCAGGATAGATCTTGAAATGTTCGTTTTTGATGATGAATATAACACCATTCCTCTTCAAGGTGTCATTCCCGGCATAGTAGACCATATAGTTGTCTGATTCAAAACGGCAGTACCAGTCAATTTCAGCTCACTATGCCTAGGACAACGAACTTTATGCATTCCATTTCATTTTTGACAACTTCCAGTTTTCCTAGATTTGTACTTCGTACATTTCATGTTCCAAATATTAATGGATATTTGCAGCTGATTCTTCTAATTTTGAGTCATGCCACCTCAGCAAACGAAGGTACTGAAAACGTTACTCCATCCATGTTATTAAGGTTGACTCTTCTTTGAGGAAGGAACTCTTCCCCAATCTTATTTTGAGTGCTGTCATGGATTGAATTGTGTCCCCTCAAAATATCTATCAACTTGGCTGGATCATGATTCCCTGTGTTGTATAATTGTGTACCATTTTGTAATCTGATGTAATTTCCTTATGCATTGTAAATTCAATCACTATGATGTAATAAAATGGATTAGCAGCAGTTACAGCGATGAGGTATACAAGATTGGATAGTGTCTTAAGCCAGTGTCTTTTGAGATACAAAAGAGAGAAGTGAGCAAGAAAGAAGTACCAGGACCAGAGCGTGTCCTTTGGAACTGAGGTCCCTGCGCTGTGATGCTCCCAGACCAAGGGAAGACTGATGTATCACAAGGACCTTCCTCCAGAGCAGACAGAGAGAGAAAGCCTTCTCCTGGAGCTGGTGCCCTGAATTTGGATTTGTAGCCTACTGGATTGTGAAAGAATGAATCTCCGTTTGTTAAAGCCATCCACTTGTAGTATTTCTGTTGGAGCAGCACTAAATGACTAAGACAAGTGCCTTCCAACCTGAGGGGCACTTCTTCCAGCACTATATCACACGATGTTCTGCTGGTATTCATAAAGTTTTCACTGGCCAGTTTTTTCAGAAGTAGACCACCTATTTAGCTCCATATTATTTAAGCCTCTGGATAAGAATAAGATCTGTTCTTCCCCTTCTTTCTCACCTCCACCCCCTTTTCTCTCTCAATCTCTCTCTCTCTCATTTAAACTCAATATATCTATTGTGAACAGTAGTTATGAGAACCTTGATTTTCAAGAAAGACTAACGGTAATAAATGTCTTCAGAGAAGTGTCTTACGTAGAACATGGTTGGTAAGAATGGGAGAATTTTGTCTGCTTTTGTCTAAAAGATGGTTCTTTAGCAACATTATAGAAGAAAATATCCATTCTCTGAAATGAAGGCTATTGATCTATCATAAGTATCAATTTGCCGTTACAAATTACATATAAAGAGGTCAAACTTTATGAGCATTCTGGATGTTCTGTACCTTCATCTGCAGTTTTATTTTCCCTTTTTTAATTATTTTAATATTAGGCATTCTAACAGGTGTAGACATATAGTGGTATTTCGCTGTGGTTTTAATTTGCATTTTCCTAGTGCTTAATGTTGAGCATCTTTTCATGTTTTTATTTTCTGTCCGTATTTTTTCTTTGGTGTTTTCTGAAATCTTTTGTCCAAGTTTTACTGCATTGTCTTCTTATTATTGAATTATAAGAGTTCTTTATATGATCTGGATACACATGTGTTATCAGTTATATGTTTTGAAAACATTTTCCTTCAAATCGTGACTTGTGTTTTCATTTTCTTATCAGTGTCTTTCAAAGAACGGAAGTTTAAATTTTGATAAAGTCCTATTTATAATTTTTTTATGGTAGGTGCTTTTCTTGTCCTAGCAAAGAAATCTTTGCTTATCCTAAAGTTACAAAGATTTTCTCCTAGAAGTTTTACATTTTATAATTAGCTCTATGAATTATTTCGATCAGTTTAGAAAACAGTTTGGCAGTTACATATAAGTCAAACATATCCTTACCATAAGATCCAGCAATTTTACTCGTAGGTATTTACCCAAAAGAAATGAAAACATGGCTTCATAAAATCCTATGATGAATGTTTGTAGCAGTTTCATTCATAATTGCCAAAAAACTCAAAACAGCCCAGATATCCATCAACTAGTAAGGAGATAAATTGTGGTACACTTGTATAGAGGAATAAAAAGATAAAAGTACTAATACATGCAATAACATGAAGGAAGGTCAAAAGCATTATCCCAAGGGGAAAAAGGCAGGCACAAAAAGCTACATACTGTATGATTCCATTTGTATGTCATTTTAGAAAAGGCAACAACAAAGAAAAGGGAAATAATTTATATTTCAATTCTATTGAAATTCAATTGTACTCACGTATACATGACTGTATCAGTTGGTTAAAACTCACTGAACTCTATATTTAAAAATGGTGAAGTTTACTTTATGTAAATTATACCTGGAAATCTGAATGAATAAAATTTCTTAAAAAGAGTTCAAGATTTACAAAATTATTTTCGAAGAAAAAAAACAAGTCTGCTTATAAATCCCTTCTTCCCATTTTTTCATTATGAATGAATGAATTTTTCCCTGGAGGTCTCAGAACCTAACAACCAGTTCTCAGCTCCCATAAGAGTGCCAATAGGGTGTTACAAAAGTTTCTTCCATTCTTATTAAAAACAACACCTTATCCCAGTGTCTCAGGCCAGAAAAATGGGACACACGTTGCCTATTTCTAATAATGTATCTGTCCATTCACTGATGCCTTGGCTGCCCTTGAATTAAATTTAGCTCTTTTGTTTCCTTTCCCTTTCATAGACCTAGTCTAGACTTTCACAAAATTTGTCTTGAATCAATGCATTTGCCCTTAAATTGGCTTTCCTACTCCTAGGCTCTCTTTCAATTCATGTTGAATATGATGACAAGATAAATCTTAAAAGTAGCCTTCATCAATTTGCCTAACACCTCATGATTGCTTCTTTCATTCTCCTTTCAATACTTTTGATAATATGGCTCACTTTTCTCATGGTTTCAAACAAAATATTTTCCGAAGAATAGATGGTAAAGCATTCCATTTGGAATAGTAATTGTAATACATATGTAAATAAAGGAAAGAATTGATTTCCCCCCAAATTATATCCCCAAATGCAGAGACGTTCAGCTCTGTGGATCATAACAAATTATGAATAACATTTTGAGAAATGGGAATTCCATTTTTAATTGTGCTCATGAGGAACCTGTACATAGTCCAAGAAACAGTCGTTCAAACAGAACAAGGGGGTACTGTATGGTTTAAAATCAGGAAAGGTGTGCATCAGGGTTGTATCCTTTCACCATAGTTATTCAGTCTGTATGCTGAGCAAAATATTATGGGAGCTAAAAGACCAGATTAGGGTCTCCATTGTATGAATTCCTTTCTTTTCAGTAGCCTTCGTTGTTTCTTGGTTTCTTGGTCATCTATCTTTCCTGGTATATGCCCCTGCCTGTGTCTAATCTGCTTTTTTTATGATTTAGAAGTGATTAGGTTTAGGACACAGTCTACACTGGTATGGGCTCATTAACATAACAAAGAAAACCTTATTTCCAAACAGGATTACATCCACAGGAATAAGGGTTAGGATTTCAACACATATGTTGGGGTGGGGGGTGGGACGCAATTCAGTGTATATCATCCTGGTTCTATTATAATTTCCCCCTAGGCTTTGATTTTTCTTTAGTTGAGTGGAGTAGGCATTGTATGCGTTCTTTTCTGGGTTTGACATTATTTGATCCCACGCAGTTACAACTACAACAGATGCTTAAATGGGTGTGATGTCCTCCAGAAATGCCGTAGTCTCCTTTCTTTTAGTTATAGAATAAATATTTTATTATTGCAGCTGATCTGAAAGATGGTTGTTGTAGTGGGTGTTTACTATGGTTTGGAATAGAAA
The DNA here is from genome assembly GCF_000243295.1 of Trichechus manatus latirostris. Classification (NCBI taxonomy): domain Eukaryota; kingdom Metazoa; phylum Chordata; class Mammalia; order Sirenia; family Trichechidae; genus Trichechus; species Trichechus manatus. The sequence continues at coordinate 5,609,288 of NW_004444052.1, forward strand.
AGACAATGCTAAAACATTAAGTAGTTTCCTCCCTGATATAGAAGAGACTACTAGGGGCTAAAACCTGTCCACATTGTTAGCAAATGTTAGTACAAACTGGGGCTCGGGTCAGCATATTAGCTGTTTGTAATAATATGAAAAATTGGGGTCATATCTCTACATTTTTTTTTTGTGGGGAGGAAAATAAGCAAAGCTGGAAATGATTTCATAGTTCTATGATGATAAAAACATCAGTAATAGCCTGGCAATCATGAATATATGCCTCCAATTAACTTTGTGACTAGAAGAGGTTCCCTGAAGCCTTTAGGATCCTGTATTTACCCTTACAGTCCCAGCCACATAATCCCACAGAGAACCTGAGTAGCGGAGTGTGTGGATGGATGTTCTGCTTTTTCCTTCACACCTCAGCTTGGAGGTTATTATTTTCCCTTCCATAACTATATAACCTACATTCCAACTGAGACTTTTCCCTAGTAGAAGCATGATACTTAAATAGCAGCAATGAAATTTTTTTGTCTTTTAGTCCAGATGTATTTAATTCTTCACCAAGGTGTTATCTAGAGGGATGGCCCAGTTTTCCTGCAGGACCACAGTCATAATTCTCCCAGAACTGGCATCAAAGGAAACTGGAAATCTAAACCAGAAATGGGCTGTGGGAAACCCAGACTATTCCTTCAGCCATTCACTGATTTCTTCATTACATCATTTCCACATTCATCAGTGATTTATTGTGAACCCATCATGTATCAGGCATTGCCCTCGACTTTCTGAAGGTCTAAACACAGTGAGCACTTGACAGAAACCTCCATGTAAAGAAACTTCAGAAGAGAGTATTGCAGATTGTGTACTGAGCAGTATTATTACTACAAGATAGGATCCCTCGGGCCCCCCACCCAACACACAGACCACAATGACATATCAAGGGCTAGAAAAAGTGTTGTAAGAGAGGTACCTTTGTAACTTTAATGGAACACTTCACAAGCTTATCCGAATAATGAATCTTCCCCCACATATAGTCAGTAATTTTTAGCTTAAATGGATAGGAATTAATATTATCTCTTTTAGCAAAGCATCTCAATGGCTGTGTGTGTTGCTCTATTTAATAAAATGGGAAGAAATTTGAGCTTACTCAGGCAGTTGTTGAGAAAGAGAATGAGCGAAGAGAATCAAGGTTGTAAGAGAGAGAGGACCTGGGGGTAGGGTTGCCAGAAGTGAGATGGTTCTAGCTGTGGGAGTGGTCAAGAGGTTTTTAAACAAATTCTTAAGCTAATGTTTTAGGTTCTGGTAGGCTTCTATTTAACACCTCACTATTATTTCTTGAATCTTCAATAAAAGCCTATTACTCAAAAACGCCTTGCGAGGTGTGACGTTGGCCAGAAATCAAGATTACTGTAAAAGAGGTTGTATGATCACCTAGGGTGAAGGGAATGTACAATTGCTAGAGGCAAGATAAAAGTGAGTTGGGAAAATCAGGAGAGGCAGGCCTCAGAGCTGGAAGCTATAGATAATTTGGAAAAATCTAAGCCCTGACCAACCTCATTCTTGGACCTGAGTTCTTTTATTTAAATATTAAATTTAGAGGACTTGGACACAATAAGATAACTCTAGCTGGACTGAGATAGAGAAAATTCTGAATAAATCAATTATAAATTTAGAGTACCCCTCTTTTAAAAAAAAATCACTAAAAAAATTATGACTAGAATTCTTTTCCTTTAGGAATTACACTGTTAGAGCAATAGTAGAAAGACATTTGTCAAAAGAAAAAGAAAAAGATTCTAAGATGTTTCAAATAAACACAAAATTAAAAAAGAAAGTTTTCCTTTAAAAACATCAGAAGGAAGAGGAGAGGATTCTCAAGACCTAAGGGAGGAAAACTTAACTTCCTGGGAGAATGCTGAGAAAGAATAAAGAATGTATCCTTCACCCTAATTGCTTTAAAATACAGATCTAAAGAAGGAGACTGGGGAGAAGAGGCTACATAACATGCTACTGGGTATTACCACCACCTGTCAGTGCCTGGTAGGTAGTGTGGTGGCTTGAGGGTTGTTATGATGCTGGAAGCTATGCCACCAGTATTTCAAATACCAGCATGGTCACCCATGGTGGAAAGGCCTGAGTGGAGCTTCCAGATTAAGACAGACTTGGAAGAAAGTCTGGTGATCTACTTCTGAACACTACCAATGAAAGCCCTATGGATGACAAGAGAATATTGATCTTTGTAGTGCTTGAAGATAAGCCTCGTAGATTGTAAGGCACTCAAAATACACAGTGGCCCCCAAAATGGACTTGAGCATACCAAAGATAGTGAAGATGATGCAGGACTGGATGACATTTCGTTCTGCTGAACGTGGGGTCACCATGAATTGGAGCCTATTCGATGGCAAATGACAACAAAAAGAACTGATTATTAAGACAATGGTTTCAAAGGGATTATAAGAAACAAATTATGTGGCAGTTCAGTGTGTGGGTTCTTTCAAATCCAGACTTCCCAGATATGAATCGCTTTTTAGCTTAATTTCTCTGTCGCTCAGTATTCTCATCTAGAAAATGGAGATAATTATTGTATAATTTCACGGGGGTTGTTGTGAGCATTCATAGACTGAATATATGTAAAGTACTTAGAATAGGGCCTGGCACATGATAAGTGCTTAGTAAATGTTATTGATTAGTTATTAACAAAATTATTGAAAATTAACCTTCAACAGCTATTGGTAGGGAAGCAAAAATGACTTCAATCAGGAAATCTCACTGGTGACTGAACGTTGGTTCTGGTGACTGAATACAGATGGAAGAAACATCAAGAAAATAAGTCTAGGACACTTCAGGCAATCGGTAATTTCCAAGTAGGCATAAATGCTGTGAAAACAAAAATATCACATGGTATTTATTATGAAACAAACATGGGGAATTTTGAGGGGTTGTAATCTAAGGGCAGGTGAGGTGCACTAAAGAGGCCAAATAGATTGAATTCGGTTGGATGTTAGATGCCCAAAGAAGAGTTACCCTGGGATGGAATAAAATTTCAAAAAAAGTAAGAAAAAGTATGATAAATTTGAAAAATAGACACTTCTGATAGACCCAAAGTTTATTATCTTTACATCTTTTACTATCAGTCAAGAAATCAAAAGACGCCTTGCATTGGGCAAATCTGCTGCAAAAGACCTCTTTAAAGTGCAGAAAAGCAAAGGTGTCACCTTGAAGACTAAGGTGCATTTGACCCAAGTCATGGCGTTTTCAATCGCCTTATATGCATGCGATGGTTGGATGATGAATAAAGAAGATCGAAGAAGAATAACCTCTTTGAATTGTGGTGTTGGTGAAGAATATTGAATATACCATGGACTGCTAAAAGAATGAACAATCTGTCTTGGAAGAAGTACGATCAGAATGCTCCTCAGAAGCAAGGATGGTGAGACTATGTCTCACATACTTTGAACATGTTATCAGAAGGGATCAGTCCCTGGAGAAGGACATCATGCTTGATAAAGTAGAGGGTCAGTGAAAAAGAGGAAGACCCTCAACAAGATGGATTGACACAGCGGCTGCAACAATGGGCTCAAACATAACAACAATTGTGAGGATGGCGCAGGACCTGGCAGTGTTTTGTTCTGTTGTTCTTGGGGTCACTATGAGTCAGAACCGACTCGGTGGCACCTAACAACAACAACAACCATCTCCTCAACTCAAGGACATCTTCAGGCTCTACCTAGGTTGACCTTCTCTGTGACGGGACCTGGAAACTCTTCAGATAGTAAAATTGGGCAATCACACAGTTCACTTTGTTTATTTCTCACCTTTGCGGATCATTCTCTTTCATTGTGTGAAGTTCAATATCTTGAAAACCATTGTTTCTTATATTTTGTTCAGTTTTTAGTTGTGTCAGGTATAAATCCAGCTGTTATTCTCTCTTGGTTGGAAGCAGAAATCTTCTTGAGAGGATTTTGACATACTCTCCTAGTTTTACTTCCTACCTAAACATAGCCTGGGACAAGGACTTACAAGCAATAGTTAATTTGGGAGGAAATCCCTGGACACAGGAGAAAGTAGGATATGGTAGAATGAAAAGTCAATGAAGAATGTATTGTTGATCTGGTTATTATCATAAGTAACTGGAACCCTTTGAGGAATTACCTAAAGGAAGGATAGAAGGTTGGGGTTAAGGGAGGCATTTATCTGCTTACTCCCATCCACCAATTAGTTGAGGGTTTCCTGTGGAAACATTATAATTCCTACATTTTTGAGCTGCATGAATGATTTCCTGTGACTTTGCAAAAAACTCCTGGCCAGCAAAATGAAGAGATGTGGCAAGCACTTGAGCTGTACTGCTGTCAGGGTTCAGGGCAACTGTCTACCACAGCCTACTTGTGTCACAGATAGTGTTGACTTCATTTTTTCGCCTCCAGGCATAATTTTCTCCACCCATTTTCAGCCTCTCATTTCCACTATCCCTCTTGATTACTTACTCAAAATAACCTTGCTACAAGACCTTTAAAAAAAAAAATCATGTTTCAATGTATTTTTTACAAATGTCCTTGTGAGTATTTTTGTGCACAAAAAAGATTACTCCAGAGCTAATTTAGTTTTTAAATTAATAATCCAAATACAAAGCTCTAAAGCTCCGATTCATCATTAAGTTTCTAAGTTCAGCTACGTAGCTCATTATTCTCCTGGTATATCTAATACATTTTAATGACCACATTAAAAGCAATTTTATAAAATAATTCCATGTCTTTTAATATTTAAAAATTATTTATAATTTTAATGTATTTAATTATCACTTAAAGGTAACAATTTCCTCACTTAAAAACAAAATTCTCTGGTATGAAAATAATTCTTAGAAATCTACTAAATTAAATTTATGGTTTTAGAGAGTCTGAGATTTTTTAAGCTCTAATGCTTTTTGTAAACCCATCAAAATTCTAAAATTATGCATCTAAAACCATTACTCATTTAAACAAAAAAAAAAAACCAAACCTATTGTTGTCGAGTCAATTCCAACTCATAGCTCCCGATAGGACAAACTAGAACTGTGCCATAGGAGCCCTGGTGGTACAGTGAAGCCCAGGTGGCACAGTGGTTAAAAGCTTGGCTGTTAACCAAGAGGCTAGCAGTTCAAATCCACCAGCTGCTCCTTGGACACATTCTGGGGCAGTTCTTCTCTGTCCTAAAGGGTTGCTGTGAGCCAGAATCAACTTGACAGCAATGTGTTTTTTTTTAAAAAAAAAAACTTTTGCCATCTTCATCCTCTATTTGATTAATAGGCTTAAAAGAACCAACCAGTAGATGTCTAACAGGTATAAATTTACATTTCCAATTTTATAAAAAGCGATTGTCACAATAATATACTAACCTGCAAAATTGCAACAGGTTTGGTTTACAGGAGTTCCAAGAAGCAGGCTGGTGGGTTTGAACTGCCGACGTTTTGGTTAGCAGCTGAGCTCATAACCACTATTACAGCAGGGCTCCAAAGACAGGAGGCTCTCAGGAGGGGGCAAAACGCCTACTAAAAACAAAAACCAAACCCTTTGCCATCAAGTTGTTTGCAACTCATAGCAGGCAAGCTCTTAACCACTGTACCAGGCGGTCTCCCATTCAAGTACTAAGGAGGTGACCCTGCTTAGTTTCCAAGATCAGACAAGACTGGGGCACGTTCAGGGTGGTATGGCTGTAGACATTATTCATTTAGACATTTTAAATTGAAATCGGTAAATTTATCTCCTACTGCAATAGACAACATTCTTTTAAAAAATTGCATGAACTTAAACATAAAATATATGAGGATTATTCTTTAACAAGGAACAATAACTATCAAGGGTCTGATTGACTTTGTCATTTGGTACTTAATTTTAAACTTTTAAAAGTTAAAAATGATTGACCACTAAGGAATCAATTATCCCATTTCAAGAGAATTTTGAAGTCTATTTTTAGGCTTAATTTTTTTTTTTTTTTTTGATTGAAATACTCCATCACCTGAGGCCACATGCCCATCATTTCTCTGAGGTCTGCTAAGTCATGCACCTTCATCTTTCTGCTTTTCTGCTTCTAACATTTTATTGCTGTGTTTTCCTCCCCAATTATCTCTATCTGTGAAATCTAGGCTTTTAAGTTATATTTTTACTGTTATTTATTGGGGTTTTGGGAGAGAGCTAATGTAGTACTATATGTTAAATGTGATCATTTATCTGGAAGTATTTTACGTGGATAAAGGTTATTAATATTCATAGAGTGTGATGATATAATTTATATTTGAAAACACATATATTTTAGTGATAGATTGCACAAATAAAAAATCTGGAGATCAATATTCACACAGGCCAGAGCGTTCTTTCTAATTTAATAAAAATGTATTGATTGAAAAGGGTCTCAGTTTCTTCAAGGCTTGAAGTTTTCTACTAAACATCAACATGTTCACTTGACACACTAATTCCTACATATTTAGGAGTGGACACAAAATCTATTTTATGCAGAGAAATTATCTAAGTTCATTGGGTAAGCATCAAACAGTGGAACATCTGAACATTTAAATCACTAGAAAACTGAGCGATCCAAGATATCAGACACTCAGATGCTCTTTTGCAGTAAAAAATATGCAATTCTAATTATGTGATTTTAGTGATGTGAAAAGATCAAATGCAGTAGTAATTTTACACCCTCTCCCAAGCATAAAAGACTTATGAGGCGGTAATGATTTCCCAGACTTGTGATCTAGCTTCAGAGTAAGGATTTCTGTCAACAGGATCATCAAAATGATGTCATGTAAATGAACAGATTTCACAAAAGCATTTAGGTCTTTGTATAGGAATCAGAGCATTTCTTATTTTTGACAGTGTTTTGGTTAAACTTAAATTGGACATCATCCATGAAGAAAGCAAGATATCATTAAAAAGACAGGAAAAAAGAAAAGACAAAAATGAATGTCAGAAGAAATTTGCTCTTGAATGTCGAGTAGCTAAAGCAAAAGGAAGAAATGATGAAGTAAAAGAACTGAAGATTTCAAAGGGCAGCATGAGAAGACACAGTAAAGTATTATGATGACATGTGCAAAGACCTGGAGATGGAAAACCAAAAAGGAAGAACATGCTCTGCATTTCTCAGGCTGAAAGAACTAAAGAAAAAATTCCAGCCTTGAGTTGCAATAGTGAAGGATTCTATGGGGAAAATATTAAATGATGCAGAAAGCATCAAAAGATGATGGAAGAAATACACAGAGTCAATATACCGAAAAGAATTGGTCGACATTCAACCATTTCAAGAGGCAGCATATGATCAGGAACCAATGGTACTGAAGGAAGGGGTCCAAGCTGCACTGAAAGCATTGGCCAAAAACAAGGCTCCAGGAATTGATGGAATAGCAACTGAGATATTCCAACAGATGGATGCAGCACTGGAAGTGCTCACTTGTCTGTGCCAAGAAATTTGGAAGACAGCTACCTGGCCAACCGACTGGAAGAGACCCATATTTATGACTATTCCCAGGAAAGATGATCCAATCAAATGCGGAAACTATCGAACACTATCATTAATATCAAGCACAAGTAAAATTTTGCTGAAGATCATTCAAAAGCGACTGGAGCAGTATATCGACAGGGAACTGCCAGAAATTCAGGCTGTATTCAGAAGAGGACGTGGAACCAGGGATATCATTGCTGATGTCAGATGATCCTGGCTGAAAGCAGAGAATACCAGAAAGATGTTTATCTGTGTTTTACTGACTATGCAAAGGTATCTGACTGTTTGGATCATAAATTATCGGTAACATTGCGAAGAATGGGAATTCCAGAACACTTAATTGTGCTCGTGAGGAAACTGTACATAGAACAAGAAGCAGTTGTTTGGACACAACAAGGGGATACTTTGTAGTTTAAAGTCACAAAAGGTGTGCGTCAGAGTTGTATCTTTTCACCATACCTAGTCAATCTGTATGCTGAGCAAATAATCCCAGAAACTGGACTATATGTAGAAGAACGGAGTATCAGGATTGGAGGAAGACTCATTAACAATCTGGGTTGTGCAGATGACACAACCTTGCTTGCTGAAAGTGAAGAGGACTTGAAGCACTTATTGATGAAGTTCAAAGACTACAGCCTTCAGTATGGATTACACCTCAACATAAAGAAAACAAAAGACCTCACAACTGGACCAATAAGCAACATCATGATAAATGGAGAAAAGGTTGAAATTGTCAAGGATTTCATTTTACTTGGATCCACAATCAATACCCATGGAAGTAGTGGTCAGGAAATCAAAAGACGCATTGCATTGGGCAAATCGGCTACAATGGACCTCTTTAAAGTATTGAAAAGCAAAGACGTCACCTTGAAGACTAAGGTGCACCTGACCCAAGCCATGGTATTTTCAATTGCATCATATACATGAGAAAGCTGGACAATGAATAAGGAAGACCGAAGAAGAATTGACACCTTTGAATTGTGGTGTTGGTGAAGAATTTTGAATACACCATAGACTGCCAGAAGAATGAACAAATCTGTCTTGGAAGAAGTACAACCAGAATGCTCTTTAGAAGAAAGGATGGCAAGACTACATCTTACACACTTTGGACAGGTTGTCAGGAGGGATCAGTCCCTAGAGAAGGACATCATGCCTGGTAAAGTGGAAGGCCACTGAAAAAGAGGAAGACCTTCAACAAGATGGATTGATGCAGTGGCTGCAACAATGGGCTCAAGCATAACAATTGTGATGATGGCCCAGGACCGGGCAGTGTGTTGTTTCTCTACTATACAGGGTCGCTATGAGTCGGAACGGACTAGACGGCACCTAACAATAACAACAACAACAAATTGGGTAGTTGAGACCACTGTTTGCTTCAACCTCCAGAGGACTTTAAAGTTGAATTCTCATTTATGATTGATAACAGATTTCAGCCTGGATTTTCTGAGAAGGTTGGATTGTTCTTTCTTTTGGGAAACAGATGGAGTGTTTTATCTGGGAATAAGCCTTCATGCTATAGCAAAGTAAAGATTTTTAATTTCAAAATATTCTTTTAAATTTTGTAATAAAGTAAGGAAATATAAAATAAATCCTAATCTTGGTCTTATATACCAAAAACCAAAATCAAACCCGTTGCCTTCGGATTGATTCCAACTTATGGTGACCCTACAGGATTGAGAAGAACTGCCCCATAGGGTTTCAAGGAGTGGCTGGTGAATTCAAACTGATAACCTTTTGGTTATCAGCCGAGCTCTTAACCACTGTGCCATCAGGGTTCCTGGCCTTATATAAGGTATCGTATATACGACACTTCTTTATCCTCTTTTCACATTAAGAAGTAATGACATTTGAAACATCCCCTTTCTCAAGCCATCAATGATTATTTAAATACATTTCAACTTTTCTTTTTGATGGAAATCATGTGAGATACATTTTATTGGCATTTCCATATTTTCAGGGCATAAACCTATAGAAGTATGACAAACAGCAAGAATTCCTATGTGTGAAGTCATATGTTTTATGCATCTTAATGTTATCAGATCCCATACTAGTGGATATAATGTATTTTGCACTGCTGTTTTTCAATGTTCAATATGAAACAACATGAAAAATTGCCACCAATATAGCAAAATGGCCTGAAGAAACCTACAGATTTCATCAATAAGTCAACGTATGTTTTCTAAGAGTAGTTTGATTGCCCAATTATGCTCAACACCAAATAGTGACAATTTAAATCTGAGACCACTATTAAAGAACAAGTTTCTAAAGGAAGGTAAAATCATGACTTTCATACAGATATAAAAACGAACATGTATTTTATTTAACTCTTTAATTAGGAAACACGGAAGATGTTTCCCATTTAACAGGAAATCCAAGGAACACATTTATAGATTAGAATCATTGAAATAAATGTGCAAATAGAGATAAAATGAGCTTCATCTATAGTGGGAGAGAGGTTGATTGGATCTCTACTTTGCATGTTTGTAGACAAAAAATATTCTGCATTGCTATCAGTTATTTATAATTTACAAAATTATAAAAAAGCTCTCAAAGAATGAGAATAAAATAACCCAGATGGGTGTGCTACAGATGAGGGGTGGGCAACTTTTTCTCTTAAAGGGCTAAATAGAAAATATTTTAGGCTTTTCAGACCATACTGTCTCTGTTGCAATTACTCAACTCATTCACTGTAGAATTAAAGCAGCCGGAGACAATATGTAAACAAAGGAGTGTGGCTGTATTAGAATAAATCTTTATTTACAAAACCAGATGATGGCAAGAGAGCTAGGGCTTGCCAATCCCTGCTCTAGACAATGCATAAGCCAAAACTAAACCAAAACTAAACCAAACCCATTGCTGTCGAGTTGATTCTGACTCATAGCGACGCTGTAGGACAGAGTAGAACTGCCTCATAGGGTTTCCAAGGAGCAGCTGGTGGATTCAAACTGCCAAACTTTTGGTTAGCAGCTGAGCTCTTAACCACTGAACCACCAGGGCTCCAGAAAATGCATTGTTGTCCATTAAAGCACACCTTTTCTCCTCTACTACTTTAATTCAAGTTAAAAACAAACAAAAAACCCAAACTCATTGCTGTGGAGTCAGTTCTGACTGACGGCAACCCGATATAGTGACCTTATAGGACAGAATAGAGCCCATAGATTTTCCAAGACTATAATCTTTCTGGAAGCTGACTATCACATCTTTCTTCCATGAAGCTGCTGGTAGGTTCCAACCTTCAATCTTTCGGTTAGCAGCCGATCGATTAATAACTGTGCCACCAGAGCTCTTTCCTATCCAAGTTTAAGGTTTCAGAATTCTTGACCACCAAATAATTTTTTTTGTTATTATTGTGAGAGTTCTTTATATATCCAGATATTAAACCCTGCTCAGGCGTATTGGCACAAAATATTTTCTTCCATTTTGTAGATTGTCTTTTTACTTTCTTGTTTATATCCTTTGATATAAAAATGTTTCTAATTTTGATAAAGTCCGGTTTATCAATTTTTATCTTTTGTTGTTTGTGCTTTTGATGTCATATCAAGGAATTCATTTTCAAAAAATTAGGCCCTGAAGCTATACTCCTATAATTTCTTCTTAGAGTTTTATGGTGTTAGTTTTTATATTTAGGTCATCGATCCATTTTGAGTTAAATTTTGTATATCGTGTCAGGTAGCATTCAACTTCATTTTTCTGCATGAGGAAATTCAGTTGTCCCACTACTATTTATTGGAGAGACTATTTTTCCCCCATGAATGTTCTTGGAGACTGAAATCTCAATTCTAATCTATTGGTCTATATGTCTATTGTTATGCCAGTACCACACTGTTCTGACTGCTCTAGCTTTGTAATAAGTTTTGAAATCAGGAAGTGTGAGTCTTCCTACTTACTTCTTTTTCAAGATTGTTTTGGTTATTCATGGCCCCTTACGTTTCCATATGAATTTAAGGATCAGATATTTTTTTCATTTCTGTGCACATCACTTCTATACTCATTGGCCAGAACTGGTCCACTGTCACTCATAAACTCAAGTGGGGCTGAAAAATGCAATTCTACCAAATGCCTGGAAGGCAGAAAGACAGACATACTTGGTGTATGGCACAAAGACCTACTGCTGCTGCTATCAACACTGTGCAGAGTAAGTTGGTAATTTCTACTATAGTTGAAGGTACGCATAACTCATGTCTTGGCATTTCCAGTTCTAGGAATTATATTGAAGATACTTTGGCACATGTGCAAAAGGAGACACGTACAAAATGGTTCTCAGAAGTATTGCTTGTAATAGAGAAAAATGTCTATCAAAGGCAGAAATATGAAATTATTTTGGTATATTCATACAATGGAATATTTTATATATATACAATGGTATATAAAATGATTTCTTGCCTGTGAACTTGTAAAATACCAAAAGCAATTCTATATATTGTTTAAGGATAGATATATGTGATTCAAAGCATATTTTTACCATATATTCTATCTTTAGAAAGATGAGTAATCTCTGTGGAAGGAGGGATGGGTATTGTATCATAGTGGGATGTAAAGGAGGCATTTTATCTAGCATGCTCTAAAGCAAATAAGAGAAAATATTTACTATGGATGATAGATATACGGGCATTTGGTATAATACTCTCTTAATTTTCTGTTTGACATTTTTCTAATTAAAAAATGAAGTAAAATAGAAGTTATGCATTGGAAGAAGGGACTAGAAATGGTGACTTGGTAGATCCTGAAGTGTCTTGTCACCAGAAAGCACTTCTAACTCATCCATGCCATGTTTTGCAACTATATGATTAAAGTTTTAAATTATTATTAAGTAAAATTCATGCTCAGGAAGATGGGATATGTTTGATATGTTCCTCGTGTTTCTTCCAGGTTCTGCAGCCACTCTAAATTGTTCTTAAATTGCTTTGAACTTATACTTGGATCCACAATGATTTTTCCTCCTCTGAACTGTTGTGCTATATTCTATATGAGGTACCTGACTTGCCAAAAATTTACACTGCCTTATACAATTGCTTTTAACTGATTTATGCGTATTATTTGTGTCCCATAAGAAAGCAAATTCTCAGAGGCCTCCAAGTATGTCCTTCCCTACATATGTAAATTATTACCACAGTGATAAATTTGTAAATGAATCCTCTGAATGTACCTCATGACATTCAGAGGTTTAAGTAGTAATTGTGCTTGTTGGTAGAGCTAACCAAATTCAGAGTGTATGTCTGTGTGTGTGTGTGTGCCTGTGTGTGTGTGCGTGCCTGCACGTGCTGTGAGTCTGGAGCAGGGACAGAAGTATTTAGATATAGGTTACTCTGTTCTCTTAATTTAGTGATGGCAGAGATGCTTAACAAATTATTATGTATGTATGCCTTGTAGGCATGTCTGCTATAACACAATATGCGTGTTCCTGAAAAAACAAAAACAAAAAAGGCCCTCATGTTCTGCAGAATCTTTGGATTAAAGTTAAAGAGATTTATAACAAAAACAGGATCAAGAGCAATCCATTTGAACCACATGAAGCTTTGTAGCTAGCCTACTAAGAAAAACATGAACCCTTCTAATAAAAATACTAGTAAAGCTAATAAGAGATTAGCTCTCCAATGAAAAAAAAATACTTCAGTAAATTTTGGACTTAAACAGACCAAGTAAACATGACAGCAGCTTGATGGAAATGCTGAGGCTGCTGAGTTGGGGAGAAAAAGGCAAAATTCACACAAATAAGGGAGAACCATCCCACGATCTTTTCAAGATAGAGCTCATGGCTCAAGTGAGTCCTAGAAAAGGACATGTGGTGAGGGACATCATTTAGAGTACTGCCTTTTTCTGTGGATGGCTGCATTTAGCTGCGGCAGTATATTTTAGTTCAGTTGCCATTTCATGGTGGTACAAAGTGTGCTTGCTGTTGGTGTCATCAAGTTGATTTCGACTTAACCACTTATGTATAACAGAATGAAACATTGCCTAGTCCTTCTCCATCTTCACTATTATTGCTATATTTGAGCCCATTGTTGCAGCCACTGTGTCAATCCATCTTGTTGAGGGTCTTCCTCTTTTTCTCTGACCCTCTACTTTATCAAGCATGATGTCCTTCTCCGGGGTTTGGTCCCTCTTAACAATATGTCCAGAGTAAGTGATATGGGACAGACATGGCTCCAGCAGCAAGACTGTCCATTTCCTACTTTTGCCTCTTTGAACACATGCCGAGTAAAACCTTTCTTTTTGCTTTATTATAAGTCTGTGGTGATTTTACACTAGAACAGTTAATGATGTAGTTGTTGCAGGGATTTGTGAAGCTATGAATCCAGTTGAACTCGAGGAGACCTGGACTTCAGAGCAGAAGCTGGCAAAGAAAGGTCCTATCTTCTGGACTCAGCTTTCCCACTCCATGTCCCTTTGATACCAACAGGCTAAGTGCTTTCAGAAAACGAGCCTTTGCTTATTCTTTTTTGTTCTTTTTCTCATATGTTCCTAAGTTTTGTTCGGCATATCATTTGAAAACCGGTTGTTTGATTAAGGAGAATCTTTCTTAGATTTTTGCTTGGTCATTTGGTTAAGAGTGACATTTAGTAACTCTTTTGGTGAACTTCAGTTTATTGTCTGGATTTGGGCATTTGAAATGTTTAAGGGATAATTATTTTCAAAGAGCTCTGGGTCCCCATGAGCCACAAAATTTGGCACAGGTCTACTAGTAGAAGCCATTAAGGCGGTTGCTGGTGCTCATCATGAGTGTTAAAGACTCCCATGACAGAATAAGGTGGTCACGAGACAGGTTAGAACACTAGGCTTCCTGCCACGTGCAAGAAAACTCCCCTGCAATGAACGTATGCATTGGTCTAAGCAAAACACCGTCCAAACCCTGCGGCATTCCTCGTTATGGTTCTTTTTGTGACTTGGAAAAAAGCTGGAAAACAGTGCTCTGTTTTGCCAAATTTGCAGGAGGACGTGGCAGATCCTGACTTGTTTTATGAAATTCTCAAGGAGAGGTGGTAACTCCAGACCTGTTTTATGATATAGTTTGTCAGTAAAGAATCACAATGTTACAATTAAAATCATCAGTAGCTACTTTAAAGTACATTCCAACTGGAGAAACTGGTATATTCAAAGTCTAAAATAATAGGTCTCTAGCCAGGAGAATGAATTAAGTTCAAATAGAAGGAAACCAAATGCTTAAATCTTAGAGCTTAACATCTTTGATAAATGAGCCTGGATTTTTACCCCTGCCACCAAGATACTGGTTTGGGATTCATATTCAAAAATGCTATGTTATAGATTTTGTCCCCCAAAAATGTGTTTCAACTTGGCTAGGCCATGATTCCCAGTATTGTGTGATTGTCCACCATTTCATCATCTGATGGAATTTTCCTGTATGTTGTAAATCTTACCTCTATGATGTTAATGAGGCTGGATTAGAGGCAGTTATGTTAAGGAGGCAGGACTCAATCTACAAGATCAGGTTGTGTCTTAAGTCAATCTCTTTTGAGATATAAACGAGAGAGGCCAGCAGAGAGACAGGGTGGTTCTCATACCACCAAGAAACAAGAGCCAGGAGAATGGCACATCCGTTGGACCCGGGTCCTGGAGCTGTCAATCTCCTCAACCAGGGAAGATTGATAACAAGGACCTCTCCCCAGAGCCAGCAGAGAGAGAAAGCCTTCCGGTGGAGCCAGCACCATGAATTCGGACTTCTAGCCTCCTAAACTGTGAAAGAATAAATCTCTGTTAAAGCCATCCACTTGTGGTATTGTAACCGAACTCGGGTCCTTGTCCTGTCCTATTAGCCAATCGAAGTAAGACAGACACCACACCACCAGTTGCAAGAGAAAAATAAAGTGGCAATTTATTGTCTGCGCAGACAAGTAGCAACGTGGGGCCCAGTGGCCAAAAGACCACACGCTCCTGGCACCAAGGGAGCAGGGAGCTTTACGGCCTCGAGTCCCCAGGGGGTAAGGATTGGCGCCGGAAACCTGAAACCTTGATCCCTCCCGTGCCCATATTTGGAGATCCGGGTGCTGAGTCATGTTGCAGAGGAAGGGACCTTTCACTTTGCAAATAGGCTTGGGCACCATGGTGTGCTGGAAAACATCTTCCTCTCCAGGGATACTCAGGTCCGGGGTCAGGTAGAGGTCACAGCTTTTCAGCTCCTGCCGGTGCGCCAAGATCCTGGTTTGCGCATGTGCGGGATTCTGACACCAAATTCAAACCGCAGTTGGGGCCTCAACCTGGTCCCGCCGAACCGCAGTAAGAAACCTTGGCTTGGTGGGCTACAGGGGGAGACCGCGACGGGAGCAAGGAAGCCTCTGCTGGAGGCTTCAGTATTTCTGTCATTGCAGCACCAGATAACTAAGACACACTATAAACTAAATATACTAGAAGTAATTTGGAATTTCACAGATCGCTATGGGAATATGAGCTTCCATTTGTGTTGTCCTTTCTTTCTTCTTTGAGGAACTTTTGCATGATGCTCAAGTTTTGTCAAAAAGTCAAATATTCCTCTGGCTGAGGCTCTGGCAAGTTAATAAGTTTTACCTACCTGTTGCTGTCAAGTTGACTCTGACTCATACCAACGCTATAGGACGGAGTAGAACTGCCCCATAGAGTTTCCAAGGAGTAGCTGATGGATTTTAACTGCCAGCCTTTTGGTTAGCAGCCAAGCTCTTAACCACTGTGCCACCAGGGCTCCAAGTTTTATCTAGAACCTATTTTTTTTCTGTTGGATTGAGTTGATCTTAACAAAAATTGCTATATACACTCTAAGAAACTAGGATCCCCATATCCTTGTTTTGTGTGGTATTGTCTGGTGAGTTTATGTGATTTTTCTGTCTTCTTTTGTCCTGAGAGCTGGCTTCTTCTCTACAGTGTTGTGTCTGAGTTTCTGTCTTGCATCAGGTTGGAGGCTATGGCTAACAGTTGCTGGTTTTAGAAACTCAGTTCTTTCCTCATCCAAAGAAAAACTGTACCTCATGTCTGTCTTATGACGTAGGAAGCATGTAAGAGATAGAGACTATGTCAATCTTAAAAGCAAAATCTTTCTAAGTAACTTTAGCTAGATATTATATGAAATGTGTTTTATTTAAGGAAAAAGGATGGTTTTGTTTTAAAGTAAAACTAGTAATTCCAGAGTGGGAAAAAGAGGCATAGGACAAGCCTAGAAAAAAAGGATGGCCAAGAATTGATGGATTCATTTCCAAAATTGCTAAAGATCTTTGGTATTTACTGGATAAAAGTTTGTAATAAACAGAAAGCAAAACCATTTACCCAGACAATAATAAAAGGGAAAGAAATTAGTTATATTTTGCCCTTAAAAATACCTGTGTCAACTTAAACATATTTGTATGAATCGGGATGGCCTAATCTTGTCTTCTACCATGAGTCGAAAGAGAGGGAGGGCGGGGCAGGATCCGGCCCACTTTCTGAGGTCGTATAGCTCCAGGGAAGTTTTTCAAAGACCTCTTACAACGAGGTGGAGACCTTTCTAGACAAAAGAAAATAAGAAAAAAGTTGATGCTTTTCTATGTTGTTGTTTTTAGGTTCCGTTGAGTTGATTCTGACTCATAGAGACCCTACGAACAACAGAACAAAACACTGTCCAGTCCTACGTCATCCTCATGATCATTGTTATACTTGAGCCCATTGTTGCAGCCACTGTGTCAGTCTACCTCATTGACAGTCTTCCTCTTTTTCGCTGACCCTCTACTTTACCAGGCATAATGTCCCTCTCTAGGGACTGATCCCTCCTGATAGTATGTCCCAAGTAGGTGAGATGAAGTCTCACCATCCTCTCTTTTAAGGAGCACATCGGCTGTACTTCTTCCAAGACAGATTTGTTCCTTCTTTTGGTAGTCCATGGTATATTCAATATTCTTTGCCAACACTGTAATTCAAAGGCATCAATTTTTCTTCAGTCTTCCTTATTCATTGCCCAGCTTTCATGTGCATATGAGGTGATTGAAAAAACCATGGCTTGGGTCAGGTACACCCACCTTAATCCTTAAAGTGACATCTTTGCTTTTTTAACACTTTAAAGAAGACTTCTGCAGCAGATTTACAAAATGAAATGTAATTTCTTGACTGCTGCTTGCGTGGGTGTTGATTGTGGATCCAAGTAAAATGAAGTCCCTTGACAACTTCAATCTTTTCTCCATTTGTCATTGATAGCCAATGCAGCCAAGAGCTGCTTAGCCATTATCAAGCAAAACCTACTCCTCCTGTCCATTAGCAAACAAAGCCTTAAATGATAGTGATGTGTGTGGCTCAATTAGCAGCTGCTCAGACCAAGCGGAGCCTGCCCCCACTTGTCCATTGTCCTCAAAGCGCTGCATGTGGCTCAAGCCGGTCAAACCTAGTTTACTAGCCTACACACCAAAGAAAAAAATGCAATTTGTCTTACCGTGCCTGCGCACCATGATAATCTATGTAGTCCGTAATGTTTGTAAGCACTTCCTTGTGAGAGACAGCATAAAAGGTTTTGCCTCCTTTTGTGCAGAGAGCTTAATTGAGGTATACACCTCTTTGCTGCTTTCCTGCATGGTTTCAATAAATGCTCTTCCTCCCTCCTCACTTTGGTGTGTCTTTATTGACTAAAAGTCACACTGAGAAGGACCCGCTTTGGGTAACATCATGATGTTGCTTATTGGTCCAGTTGTGAGGATTTTTGTTTTCTTTATATTGAGGTGTAATCGATACTGAAGGCTGTAGTTGCCACAGTTATCAGAAACTGGGTGTAGCTAAATAACAAAAGAACTGTAAACTACTTCTATTTGTTGCAGGGGAACTCTGAGAAGCCAAAAATAGTAATCACAATGAAACAAATCTTAAATGGCCTGGAAAAATATTTCCAACCCTAGCCAGAGACTTAAGGTTATATCCACATCAATGAACTGGTTAGTTGAGTAGGGACTTTGTGATTTCCAAAGCCAGTTGATAAAATCTTTAAAGGCTTGTCTTAGGCTGGATTCTCTAGAGAAGCAAAATGAGTACAGTGTATAACTATATATAGAGAGAGGTATTTATATCAAGGAAATGGCTCACATGGTTGTAGAGGCTGAAACGTCCAAAGTCCGTGGATCAGGATAGAGGCTTCTCCTGATTCACAGAGCTGCAGGAGCTGGCAAACCCAAGATTGGCAGGTTGGAGAGCAGGGTTCTTGCTCACAGACTTTGAAGATAGACAAATCCCAAGGCTGGCAGGCAAGATCGCAAGGCTTCTTCTGATTTACATAGCTGCAGGGGCTGGAAAACCCTAGTACCTCCTCAAAGCAGACTCAACCTTAATGATGTGGATGGAGTCAAGCTTTTGGGACCTTCATTTACTGATGTGGCATGACTCAAAATGAGAAGTAACAGCTGCAAACGTCCATTAATAATCAGAACATTGAATGTATGAAGAATGAATCTAAGAAAATTGGACGTCCTCAAAAATGAAATGGAACACATAAACATTGATATGCTATGCATTAGTGAGCTGAAATGGACTGGAATTGCTCATTTTGAACCAGACAATCAAATAGTCTACTGTGCTGGGAATGACAACTTGAAGAGAAATGGCATTGCATTCATTGTTAAAAAGAACCCTTCAAGATCTATCCTGAAGTACAATGCTGTCAGTGATAGGATGATATCCATACGCCTACAAGGAAGACCAGTTAATATGAGTGTTATCCAAATGTACACCCAACAACTAAGGCCATACATGAAGAAATCGAAGATTTTTACCAACTTCTGCAGTCTGAAATTATCAAAATGCGATCAGGATGCATTGATAATTACTGGGCATTGGAATGCAAAAGTTGGAAACGAAGAAGAAGGATTGGTAGTTGGAAAATATGGATTTGGTGATAGAAACGATGTCAGAGAGCTCAAGATAGAATTTTGCAAGACCAACGACTTCTTCAACAACATAAATGGCAACTATACATGTGGAGCTCACCAGATGGTATATACAGGAATCAAATTGAGTATATCTGTGGAAGGAGACTATGGAAAAGCTCAATATCATCAGTCAGAATAAGGCCAGGGGCCAACTGCAGAACACACCATCAATTGGTCATATGCTAGTTCAAGTTGAAACTGGAGAAAATTGGAACAAAATCCATGAGAGCCAAAGCACGACCTTGAGTACATCCCACCTGAATTTAGAGACCATCTCAAGAAAAGATTCGACACGTTGAACACTAATGACCGAAGACCAGATGAGTTGTGGAATGACATCAAGGACATCATACTTAAAGAAAGCAAGAGGTCATTAAAAAGACAGGAAAGAAAGAAAAGACCAAAATGGATGTCAGAAGAGACTCTGAAACTTGCTTTTAAACATCGAGTAGCTAAAGCAAAAGGAAGAAATGATGAAGTCAAAGAGCTGAACAAAAGATTTCGAAGTGTGCCTCGAGAAGACAAAGTAAAGTATTATAATCATATGTGTAAAGACTTGGATATAGAAAACCAGAAGGAAAGAACACACTTGATATTTCTCAAGCCGTAAGAACTGAAGAAAAAATTCAAGCCTTGAGTTGCAATATTGAGGCATTCTAAGGGGAAAATATTAAATGGCACAGAAAGCATCAAAAGAAGATGGAAGGAATACACAGAGTCACTATACCAAAAAGAACTGGTGACGTTCAACTATTTCAGGAGGTAGCATATAATTAGGAACTGATGGGACTGAGGGAAGACGTCCAAGTGTCAGTGAAGGCACTGGCAAAAAATAATACCAATTGAGATGTTTAAACAAACAGTGCAGCACTGAAAGGGCTCACTCATCTATACCAAGAAATTTGGAAGTCAGCTACTTTGCCAATTGACTGGAAGAGATCCATATTTATGCCTATTCCCAAGAAAGGTAATCCAACCAAATGTGGAAATTATTGAACAATATCATTAATATCACACACAAGTAAAATTTTGCTGAAGATCATTCAAAAGTGGCTGTAACAGTATATTGACAGAGAACTGCCAGAAATTCAAGCTGAATGCAGAAGAGGATGTGGAACAGGGAATATCATTCCTGATGTCAGATGGATCCTTGCTGAAAGCAGAGAATACCAGAAAGATGTTTACCTGTATTTTATTGACTAGGCAAAGGCATTCGACCGTGTGGATCATAACAAATTATGGAAAATATTGTGAAGAATGAGATTCCAGAACACTTAATTGGGCTCATGAGGAACCTATACATAGATCAAGAGGCAGTCTTTCAAACAGAACAAGGGGATGCTGACTGGTTTAAAGTCAGCAGGAAAGGTGTGTGTCAGGGTTATAGCCTTTCACCATTACTATTCAATCTGTATGCTGAGCAAATAATCTGAGAATCTAGACTATATGAAGAAGAATGGGGCAATATGCAGATGATACAACGTTGCTTGCTGAAAGTGAAGAGGACTTGAAGCATTTACTGATGAAGATCAAAGACCACAGCCTTCAATATGGATTATACCTCAACATAAAGAAAACAAAAAATGTTCACAACTGGACCAATAAACAACATCATGATAAATGGAGAAAAGATTGACGTTGTCAAGGATTTCATTTTACTTCAATCCACAATCAACACCCATGGAAACAGCAGTCAAGAAATCGAAAGACACATTGCATTGGGCAAATCTGTTGCAAAATACTTCCTTGAAGTGTTGAAAAGCAAAGATGTCACCTTGAAGACTAAAGCACGCCTGACCCTAGCCATGGTGTTTTCAGTCACTAGATATGCATGCAAAAGCTTGACAATGAATAAGGATGACTGAAGAAGAATTGACGTCTATGACTTGTGGTGTTGGTGATGAATACTGAATATACCATGGACTGCCAAAAGAATGAACATGGATGAGGATGGTCCTCATCTCACATACTTTGGACATGTTATCAGGAGGCATCAGTCCCTGGAAGACATTATTCTTGATAAAGTAGAGGAGCAGAGAAAAAGAGGTCGACAGCCCTCAGAGAGATGGATCCACACAATGGCTGCAACAATGGGCTCAAGCATAACAACAACGGTGAGAATGGAGAAGGACTGGGCAGTGTTTCGTTCTGTTGTACATAGTGTTGCTAAGAGTCGGAAGGGACTTGATGCACCTAATGACAACAATGTTAAATAGCATGTAAAACAAGAACTAGGTTTCTTGCTGTTAAAAAAACAAAATTATCTTTGATCATTGAGTTGAAGTGCTAATTTATTGTTCGTGTAATCTGCCTGGAATGCAAAGGTTTGGCCTCTCATTAGAATAAGATTCCTGAGTCAAAAACCAAGTCATATGGCTTAATAAAAAAACAAGAAAAAAAATAAGGTTTTTATCGTTAAGATTTCTTAGTGACCTATAATAAATTCCTGACAACTTTGAAACTTCATGGAAAGCCACAAAAAAGAATTTTTATAAAGGAAAATTGCTAAAAAGTTTTATTTAATAAAGTACTTGGAATATTTTGTCAAAATCAAGAGAAGTACCTGATTCTTTTTTGGTTAAAATTGATATGTTAGTGTTTCCTTTTACAAATGCATAGTAATATGTCATAATTTTATTATTTTGTTATTCGTAACTTCTCTCAACTTTATTTTTTTGAATCTAGCATCATAAAAGCGAATAGTTTGACTGGGGAATTCAAATCATTTACCTATGAAGTTTTTTTTTTTTTTAATTAGTCTTTAGGTATTTAGAGACGTGATAATCTTGGTATATTCTTGGTATATCCTGACTATATGGTATTGTATCTCAAAATTATTATGTATTATATTTTGCTTTGAAAATAAGGTTAATCATTACATTTAGAGATATTTTTGTCTAAATTTTTTAAATCAAATTTATTTGGCTTTATTTTATACTTGTAATTAATTTCTATCAGGTCTTTCACTTTTAAGAGTATTATTTTTATAAATTATTCATGGCCATATTAAGTTTATTCATCTCCAGATAAGTTTTTACTTTGCTTATTTGCTGAAAATATTTGATCAAAATATATCAACAAAAAGATGGACTCTATTGGACTTACGAAAAGAACTGTGACTATACTAAATCAAGATTTCCAGAACTCTTATGTCAAAGCTGATAGGTTCACAGACTGCAGCTGATCTAGAATCTCATGGAACAGAAATTAACTACATAAGACTGAGAAAATGAAAGGTATACCATGGGTTTTATGTGGGAATACTGCTGATGTTTTAAGGTCCTACTTTTTCTGTACGTAAGAAAACTGTTTTCCTCCTTTCCCCAAAATTATGTAACTAATGGGTTTAGATATTTTACCTCTCAAATTAGAAGTCCCTGTTGGTAAACTTAGCAAAGTTATAAATATCATAAACAAAGAAGTGTCTGAAGTTCGAGCTATGATTTTACAAAATAGAATAGCATTAGATTTCCTGTTAGTCTATCAAGGAACAGTTTGCGCCTTAATAGATTAATGTTGCTATATTTATATTAATACAAAATCTGAGGTTTTGCAGAATGTAGTTGCTATTGAGACACATAAAAAGCAATTACTGATGGTGCTTATGTATAAACAAACACCTTACGTGATTTGTTTCCTGGGTTCAAAGACCGTAGAGTCATAGTTCCATTGGTTATTTCAGACAATTGGCCTAATATTGTTGTTAGTGTTTCTGTTCTACTTCCTAGTTCACTGTATGACACCTGGGATCTTAAAAACCAGACTATGCCCAACTACCATTATTGAATATTTTTGATCAAAGATTCTATAGCAGGATCATGATCCAAAGGAAGGAACTGTGAAAGAGTTGTAATTCTCCAGGAATCCAAATATGTGGCTTTCAAGGAGGTTGGGGTAACCCACACAGGCCACTGCCTTTGGATGTCCTTCTGAACCTGCAGCTTTGAAAAAAAAAAAACTGGTTCATGAAGCCACTTTTGTGTCAAACAATGGTCTAAATAAACTAGTAAGACCCTTTTCCTCTGGGCATTGTGATTTTTTGAAGAATTCAGTTTGTTTTGGGAAACTGACTCCAAAGGTCAGACTGAGCTATGTTCAGGGTAGATCAGTGATTTGTTTAATTGGTCTTCAAGACAGTGTCATGTGAAATACTGCTCTAATGTTTGTAATCAAATTGTCACCTCCTTGCTATAAAGAAAACTATGTATCTTAAAGAAATAAGTTCTCAGAGGAGCTTGACCTTATGGCTCAGACTCCATTTTTGTCTTAGGTTCCACTTCTGCTTCTGAGAAAGTGATCCATGATTGTTAATAGATAAACCAGGGAGGGGCAGCTTGACTTTGGGAAGAACACTTAGTATGTTTAAAAGAGATTAACTGAAGACCTCCAACAGGAGATGTCCATCCTGTATTATCTTCTAATCATGTATTCTCTAACAGAAACTCTATGTCACATGTAAATTTTTCTGTACCTTCTGTTTCTTCTAGACAAACTTTGTGTGCTCCCTGTGGACATATGCTTTTGTGTGGTGGATCCAACTATACTAATTTAGAGGATCCTTTCCAACTAACAGTGAATTTATGTAGGCAATCTGTTGTTTAGATTCCTGATGAATGCATGAGCAATGCATTTTGGGAACTTTAGGATTACCTTAAGATATTCATAGTAATGATGCTAGTAAATATTGAAAACATAATGTTAAATTTGTTACACGTTGTAAAACGAGAGTCAGAAGAAAACCCATTGCTCCAATACTCAGGATAGGGTTGGTAGCTTTAATTCCTATTTATGGTATAGTTGAATTGGAGAAATCTTTAAGAAATTTATCAATCACTATGGGACAAATAGCAGATGACGTTGCTAATGGGATGGAAGCACAGAAGCAATCTCTGACCTAATGATAGCCAATGTGACATGAGATAACAAAATAGTCTTAGATTTTTATTAGCCCAAGAAAGTGTAGTCTGTACTGTAGCAAATACCTCTTGTTGCATTTGGATAATGGCACAGGAGAAATAGAACAAGATATACATAGAATTGGACAGGAAGCTACTTTGTTACACACTATAATACCCTTAAAAACACCAGATTTATTTGGTTGGTTACCATTAGGAATAAGTACATGGGCTAGCTAGATCACTATTGCAAGTCTGCATCCTGATAGTATTAGGCATGATAAAACTTAACTTCTATTGCCTTACACACTTAAAAGGCAATAGAAGGCCTTCGGCTAAAACGTTGATGTACATTGAGTCTGCTCTTTTTGGCAATGCAATTGATGAGAACATTGCTCTTACTTAAGATCCTGGTGAAGAACCAGATGGTATCTAGTGGAAAACCAGCACTGTGAGTTTAAAGAGCCTGCCATGGCTGCCATCTAGGAGTGTGACTATGTCCAGGTATTGATCATCAATGTGTTATCTCCGGTTTCTGATCAAAAGGAAGGAATAATTTAGTGGGTAAAATTGGAGTTGTTATTCCCTGTCCTTGAGCATAAAGAATGTGACCCAGCTGGAGCCGGACTCACAAGAACCCACAAGGACTCGCAAGGACACATCAACTGGCCCTGAGATATAAAGACAAAGGCTAGGACAATCTTGGAAAACATCTTTTAGGGAAACTTTCACATAAACAAATAAACAGAAGACAATAGACCCACATACTATCCACTCTTTTCTTTTTCTAATAGCATTTAGTGTATAGTAAGATTTGTTGGACCAGTAACGACCCTCCTGACTGTCATTACTGAAACCTTAGCCAATAATTATTAAGAGAGACAATTCAAAACGTAGAATCACTGTGATTTGACAGTTTTTAGCCAATCTGTGAAAAGATGAGGCTTTCAAGGATTTTACCAATTTCGTAATGGTAATATATACTGAAGATTCAGTAACGTTCCTTGGACTCGGGCAGACATGACTCTGGCAGCATGCTTGTCCATTTTCCCACTTTTGCATATTTTGTAATATTCCTCGTACTAGGGCAGACATAGCTCCAGCAGCATGCTTGTCCGTTTCCTATTTTTGCCTCTTTGAACATATGCCAAATAAAACCTTTCTTTTTGTTTGAAAACAAAACAAAACAAAAACAAAGTAAGTGATACGAAGTACCACCATCCTCACTTCTGTGCTTAACTTGCTTTATTAATTTTATGTCTTTTGTTATCGAAGTACTGTAATACTTTTTAAGACGATTTTTTTCTTCTTTCTTAAACATGTATGCCATTATAGTTTCTTGCTAGACCTGAGCTTTCAGGAATTTACATATAATGACTGGTGAAGCATGGTGAATCACCATCTGTGCTTTTGTGTGGCTACTGACAAGCTAATGTGCTCTAAATTTTGTCTTGATAAAATTAAAATAATAGACATTTTCATATATACACATTTATATTTTTTCCATCAAAAAAGGATTTGTTTAAGTAATATCTATATTAGTAAAATTAGGTTAGTGCTGTATTCACAGTTATATAATAAATTTAAGACAATAGAATGGTAAAGTAACTTAACTAAGTAAGTGTTTTTATCTTTCTATTTATATAAAATTGCGTGTCTAATGGATTTCTTAGCAAAGAGGACATTTTTCATTAAGATTCACCAAATGGATTGTATCCAAAGCCCCTAGACTGACAGGATAATGGATTTCTGCTAATATGGTGATTGATGATTGATGCTGGTCATTGAACACCTTTCCCTAAAGTTACACTATAGAGACTCATCTTTGATAATGATCAACCATTGCTATAATAGATTTTCACTGAATAATTTGAGTTACTTCACTGAACACACTGAGGTATTGAACTGATTACAGGTAAATTACTTTTGTCATTTGCTTCTTTGACTATGTGGGTGGCTAGCACAAACACTGAATTCTATCTTGAATTTACATAATTCTTCTGTAGTCTCACACTGTATTAATGCCCTTATCATATTCTTTAATAACGAATTCCTTAAAACTATAAAACAAATAAACAAACTTGTTCCCATCAAGTCGATTCCGACTCATAGCAACCCTATAGGGCAGAGTAGAACTGCCCCATAGGGTTTTCAAGGAGCGGCTAGTGGGTTTGAACTGCCGACTTTTTTCTAGCAGCCTGAGCTTTTAACCATTGTGCCACCAGGGCTATTTAGAAATAAAAATGAATGCATCCAGGCTGAGAATGCTACTCAGCTATCTTTATCGACTATAACTCATTTTTAACATAAAAAATTTTGTATGATTTCTGTGATCATTTTACGATTTAAAAAAATTAACATCCTGTTTTGTGGACTCTGATTGTCTTATTCCCTATAAATTCTGAACATAGTTTTATGAATCATGTTACTCTAAAGTGAACTAACTGAACAAAGAAGAGTATAATTTTTCTGACCTGGTAACAAAATACCTCCAATTTTAGGATTTCGAGATTACTAACATATCTTCTGACTTGGCCATGAAAAACAGTCTTCAAACTTCTTTTGAGATGATTAAGTACTGTGTTAATAAGAACCATAAATTTAAATATGGTTCAAGAATTTCAGAATGTGACAATCATTCGCTTAGTTGAAGAAAACTACAGTCAAAATATATGTCTTTTTTTTTTCAATGTATTGGTATAAAATGTCTTTAAAATAGATTCTGAAGCATCAAAATAAAGATAAATAAAAAAACTTAAAATCAATTCAACTCCTAGATTTGCAGTTAATTGGTTTAATCAAAATATCTTTCAGACTTCTTGGTAGATTCCATTTTTGGACAGTATTTTGAAAATACTTTTGGTTGTGAGTAATACTCAAAAGAGTGGTCACCACTTCCACTCACAACAATGGCTAAAATTAAATAGATTCTAAACACCAAGTGTTGCTGAGGAGATAACAGTTGGGACTTTCATGCATTGTTGTTGGGAGTATAAAATAATAACAGCAATGGAAAAATTGTTGGGCAGTGTTTAATAAATTTATTCATACACCTACGCTATGGCACAGCAATTTCACTTCTAGGTACATAGCCAAGAATAATGAAAACATTTGGCCACAAAAAAGCATACACTAAAATATCCATTATTTCAGAATTGGAAAAGGTGTGTGGGAGAGTTTTATCCTTTCACTTATTCCATCTGTATGCTGAGCAGATAATCTGAGAAGCTGGACTATATAAAGAAGAATGTGGTATAAGGAGGGGAGGAAGTCTCATTAATGATACGCAGGTGATAAAATCTTGCTTGCCGAAAATGAAGATAACTTGAAGCACTTACTGATAAAGATCAAAGACTATATTCTTCAATATGGATTACACTTGAACATAAAGAAAACAAAAAATCATACAAATGGACCAAAACCGCATCATGATAAAGGAAGAAGAAATTAAAATTGTGTCAATGATTTTATTCTACTTGGATCAACAATCAACGTCCCTGGAAATAGCAGTCAAGAAATCAGACAACATACTGCATTTGGCAAGTCTGCTGCAAAAGACCTCTTTAGAGTTGTAAAAAGCAAAGATGTCACTTTGATGACTAAGATGTGTTTGACGCAAGCCATGGTCTTTTCGATTGCCTCATACGCATGAAAAAGATGGACAACAAAAAAGGAAGACAGAAGAGGAATTAATGCATTCAGATTGTGGTGTTGGTGAAGAGTACTGAATATTCCTCAGACAGTCAGAAGAACAAACAAACCAGTCATAGAAGAAATACATCGAGAGTTCTATTTAGAGGCAAGGATGGAGAGACTTAGTTTCATGTACTTTGGACACAACTTCAGGAAAGACCAATCGCTAGAAAAGAATGTCATGGTTGGTAAAGTAGAGAGTTGGCGCAATGAGGAAAACTCTCAATGAGATGGACTGACACCATAGCTACTACAATGGACTCAAACATGAGTTTGATCATGAAAATCACTCAGGACCAGGCAACATTTCTTTCTGTTATACGTAAGATTGCTACGAGTTGGAATCAATTTGACAACAACTAACAACAAAAAAAATATTCCCACCAGGATTGGAGCAGGACTCATTAACAACCTATGATATGCAGATGATACAACCTTGCTTGCTGAAAACAAAGACTTGAAGCACTTACTGATGAAGATCAAAGACTACAGCCTTCAGCATGGATTGTATTTTAACATAAAGAAAACAAAAATTCTCCCAACTGGACCTATAAACAATATCATGATAAACGGAGAAAAGATTGAAGTTTTCAAGGATTTCGTTTTACTCGGATCCACAATCAATGCCCATGGAAGCAGCAGCCAAGAAATCAAATGACGTATTGCACTGGGCAAAATCTACTGCAACAGACCTCTTTAAAGTGTTAAAAAGCAAAAGTTTCACCTTGAGGATTAAGGTGCGCCTGACTCGAGCCATGTTATTTTCAATCGTCTCATATGCACATGAAAGCTGGACAATGAATAAGGAAGACTAAAGAAGAATTTATGCTTTTGAATTATGGTGTTGGTGAAGAATATTGAATATGCCATAGACTGCCAAAAGAACAAACACATGTATCTTGGAAGAAGTACAGCCAGAATGCTCCTTAGAAGTGAGGATAGTGAGGCCTCACCTTGCTTACTTTGGACACTTTATCAGGCCAGTCCCTGGAGAAGGACCTCATGCTTGGTAAAGCAGAGGGTCAGTGAAACAGAGGAAGACCCTTGAGATGGATTGACACAGTGTCAGCAACAATGCGCTCAAACACAGCAACAATTGTGAGGATGGTATAGGACTGGGCAATGTTTCCTTCTGGTGTGCATTGGGTTGCTGTGAGTCAGAACTGACCCAGTGGTACCTAACAACAACAAGAACATCATATATAAATTAAATTCAATAATAGTAGTAATAATAATGAAAACACAAAGAATGATTGTTGTCTATTATTTGAAATACTGACAATTGTTCAGTTTAAAAGAGCTGCTAGTGTTATGCAGAAAGATTTATTTTGTATCACAGTTTATGATCATGGTTGCAATACAATTTACTCTCTAAACTCAGGTACTTTTAAAAGTGAAAGTAAGTACTATTAATAATTTTGCTCTCAACATAGGAGTAAATCAATACTTTTCTGGGCAAACCAGAAAACACTGTTACTTTATTTATGATCCATTTACAAAATTGGTGACCTAGATGACTACGGAACAATTATATTTATAGGCAGACTCATTGCCTCAAATGTACTCACTCATTTCTTGTAGGCCTTCTTTAGGCCATTTACTCACTGAGTCAAGTTTGTGAAGTTGTTTATTTTTAGTATCCTTGGAAAATTCAAGGGCAGCTATCAATTTTCAGGAATTGTCAGTTACCATGATAGCATACAGAGGCTCAGTATCTACAACTGATAATGTGTGGATCAGACACACCAAGTGATGTCTGAAAATCCTTGTGGTTCTGTCATTGAAATAGCTGAACCAGTTTTACTCTGTTCATCTCTCATCTACACATTTGAATTTGCATTTGGTCTCCCAGACTCATGGATTGCTGCTTTCACACTCAAGACTTAAGAAAAAATACGGAATTATTCCGCAGGTTGGTGTGTGCTAGCCTGCAGAATGAGGATAAAATTTGTCACTCAATCAATGACTAGTATATGCTACTGTGTCCTCCAAAGTTAGACTATGATAGAAATACTCACAAGATGTAGAGTGAATACCAAAAATCAGAATTGCAAGCAAATTTAGATAGAAAGGATTTCCGGAAAAGGTAATGACTGAAGTGAGTTTTAAAGGATAGGTAGACATTATATAAGAAGTGAAAAGAAGAAAATGGGTGCAGACAAAATAGCATGAAGAAACATACTGAAGCTACAAATAACATGATATTTAAGGACATTGTCTTAGTCATCTCATGCTGCTATAACAGAAATACCACAAGTGGATGGTTTTAATGAAGAGAAGTTTATTTCTTCACAGGCAGAGTAGGCTAAAAGTCCAAATTCAGGGCGTCAGCTCCAGGGGAAGGCTTTTTCTCTCTGTGGGCCTTCTTCTCTTTGGTGTTCCCCTGGACTAGGAGCTTCCCTGCACAGGGACCCCGGTCCAAAGGATGCACTCTGCTCCCAGCACTGCTTTCTTGATGGTATGAGGTGCCCAACTCTCTGCTTGCTTCCCTTTCCTTTTATCTCTTGAGAGATAAAAGGTGGTGCAGGCCACACCCCAGGGAAACTCCCTTTACATTGGATCAGGGATGTGAGCGGGGTAAAGGTGGTGTTAAAATCCCACCCTAATCTTCTTTAACATAAAATTACAATCACAAAATGTAGGCCAACCACACAATTCTGGAAATCATGGTCCAGCCAAATTGATACACACTTTTTTGGGGGGACATAATTCAAACTATGACAGACGTATAAGTAGATAGTTATTACTGAAGAGAGAAGTGTGTGATGGGAGAAGGAATGGTGAAAGCAGTGCTAAAGAAATCTTCAATATTCAGGCTATTCTGTTAAGTATGTGTGGGTGTGATATGCCCACAAGTATAAAATATTTTAGTAAGTAATCCATTAAATTAATAGACAAAGAAGACAGAGGAGTACCAAGTTTCTCACTGGAATATTGGAAGTTTTTTAAAGAAGGTTCCTGACATTGCATGTTTCTTATTTAGCACAGTTTTATTATAATCTAATGACTGGAGTTCCTAGGTGGTACAAATGGTTAATGTGCTGGGTTACCAACCAAAAGGCTGGAGGTTCACATCCACCCAGAGGCTCCTGGGAATAAAAAGTCTGGTGAACTACTTGTGAAGAATCAGCCATTGAAAACCTTATGGAGCACAGTTCTACTGTGACACATATGTGGTTGCCATGTGTCAGAATTGATTTTTAGTGAATAATCTAGTCTAAATGAAGTAAAGGGATATGTATTAGTCAGCTAATGCCAATAATGTCACATAGAAAACTCCTCAAAACTCAGTGGCTTACAAGAACAAGCATTTAATGACTGTGGTTTGGCTGATCTAGGCTAGGCTAGACTGGATGATTTTGCTTCGACTTGCTATCAGCTGGGCATGGCTCCAGGCTGTAGATTAGTTTAGGTCGGTTCCACGTGTTTTTATTGTGTGGCCCTGTCTGAACACACATCCACTAGTGGGGGAAAGGTTTTCATTAAGCAGAACACTACAGTTATATCCTTTCATCATACTTATTCAATCTGTGTGCTGAGCAAATAATCTGAGAAGCTGGACAGTTTGAAGAACATGGCATCAGGATTTGAGGAAGCCTCATTAACAACCTGCATTATGCAGATGACACAACCTTGCTTGCTGAAAGCGAAGAGGACTTGAAGCACTTACTGATGAAGAGCAAACACTACAGCCTTCAGTATGGATTACACCTCAACATAAAGAAAACAGAAATCCTCACAACTGGACCAATAAGCAACATCATAATAAAGAGAGAAACGATTGAAGTTGTCAAGGATTTCATTTTACTTGGATCCATAATCAATGCCCATAGAAGCAGCAGTCAAGAAACCAAACAACATATTGCATTGGGCAAATCTGCTGCAACAGACCTCCTTAAAGTGTTGAAAACCAAAGATGTCACTTTGAGGACTAAGGAGCATCTGACAAAAGCCACGGTATTTTCAGTCACCTCATATGTACATGAAAGCTGATAGTGAATAAGGAAGACCGAAAAAGAATTGATGCCTTTGAATTGTGGTGTTGGTGAAAAATACTGAATATGCCATGGACTGCCAGAAGAACAAACAAATCTATCTTTGAAGAAGTACAGCAGAAATGCTCCTTAGAAGCAATGATGGCGAGACTTCATCTCATGAACTTCAGACATGTTATCAGGAGGAACCAGTCCCTGGAGAAGGACATACTTGATAAAGTAGAGGGTCAGTGAAAAAGAGGAAGACCATCAAGGAGATGGACTGACACAGTGGCTGGAATAATGGGCTCAAACACAGCAATGATTGTGCAGATGGCGCAAGACCAGGCAGTGTTTTGTTATGTTGTACGTAGGGTGGCTATGAGTCAGAACCAACTCAGCAGCACCTAACAACAACATAGGGTAAGATCCAAACGAAAGCATATGAGCACATTTGTAGTTTCTCCTTGCATCACACTGGCTAATTTTCCATTGGCCACGTAAGTCACATGGCTAATCACAACATCAATAGAGCAATGACACATACTCCTCCCACAGTGGGAGGGAAGAGGAGAGGAGAGGTTATTTTATGAACAATAATGTAAAATATCAAGGCTATATTTGGTGAAGTAAGGAACAAATGATGGAATAAGGTAAAAAGCAAAGGAAAATATCATTTAGGCTGAATAAGTTGAAATGAGAGTCTGGGTAGCAGATTGTGTTTTTCAAGATGCCCACACCAACACTTCCCATTCCACAATATGACATTGACTCTCTTCTCATCATGAGGTGAGGTCTGTGTCCCCTGGTGAGGTCTAGATCCCCTCCCCTTGATTTTGGGCCAACCCAAAAGAGTACAAAATGCTGCTATTTTATTTCCAAGAATAAGTTATAAAAGGACATGTAGCTTCTACCTACTTCTCTGGAACTCTAGCACTGGAGCCCTTAGCCTTAGTGGCCATGGAAGCAATTTTACTTCCCTAATGTTGCCATGATATGAGGAAGTCCAATGTACTATATGTAGAAGGACCACATACAGAAGCTCCGACACTACATAGAGAGCGATACTTCACTTGATCCCAGGTGCTTTGATCCCACTGTTCCCACCACATCTCCCACCTGACTGCATCCTCATGGGAGACCCCAAGCCAGAACCATCCATCCAAGCACTTCCCAAATTCTGGACCTCCAGAAACATTGAGTTATAATTAAATTTAGTATTTTTTTCCAAAGCTACTAAGTTTTGGGATGATTGGTTATGTAGTAATAGATAACTGGAAAAATGTGGTTGTTGTTGTTGTTGTTGTTAGATGCCACTGAGTCGGTTCCAACTCATAGCAACCTTATGTTCAAGAGAACGAAACACTGCCCAGTCCTGCACCATCCTCATGATCGTTGTTATGCTTGAGCCCATTGTTGCAGCCACGGTGTTAATCCATCTCCTTGAGAATCTTCTCCTTTGTTGACCTTCCACTTTACCAAGCATGATGTCTTTCCCCAGGGACTGATCCCTCCTGATAACATGTCCAAAGTAGGTGAGACAAAGTCTTGCCATCCTCCCTTCAAAGGAGCATTTCGGGCTGTACTTCCTCCAAGATAGATTTCTTCATTCTTTTGGCAATCCATGGTATATTCAACATTCTTCATCAACACGATAACTCAAAGGCATCAATTCTTCTTTGGTCTTCCTTGTTCATTGGCCAGCTTTTGCAAGCATACGAGGTGAATGAAAACACTGTGGCTTGGGTCATAAGCACCTTAGTCTTCAAGGTGACATCTTTACTTTTTAACACTTTAAAGAGGTCTTTTGCAGCAGATTTGCCCAATGCAATGCGTCGTTTGATTTCCTGACTGCTGCTTCCATGGTTATTGATCGTGGATGCAAGTAAAATGAAATCCTCGACAACTTCAATCTTTTCTTCATTTATCATGATGTTGTTTACTGGGCCAGTTGTGAGGATTTTTGTTTCCTTTATGTCGAGGTGTAATCCATACTGAAGGCTGTAGTGTTTGCTCTTCATCAGTTAGTGCTTCAAGTCCTCTTCACTTTCAGCAAGCAAGGTTGTGTCATCTGCATAATGCAGATTGTTAATGAGTCTTCCTCCAAGTCTGATGTCCCATTCTTCTTCATATAGTCCAGCTTCTTAGACGATTTGCTCAGCATACAGATTGAATAAGTATGGTGAAGGGATACAACCCTGACGCACACCGTTCCTGACTTTAAATCATGCAGTATACCTTTTTTTTTTTTGAATGACTGCCTCTTGATTTATGTACATGTTCCTCATGAGCACAATTAAGTGTTCTGGAATTCCCATTCTTTTCAATGTTATCTATAATTTGTTATGATCCGCACAGTTGAATGCCTTTGCATAGTCAATAAAACACTGGTAAACATCTTTCTCTGCTTTCAGTCCAGATCCGTCTGACGTCAGCAATGATATCCCTTGTTCCATGTCCTCTTCTGAATCCTGCTTGAATTTCTGGCAGTTCCCAGTTGATGTATTGCTGCAACTGATTTTGAATGATCCTCAGCAAAATTTTACTTGCATGTGATATTAATCATACTAGAAAAATGTGGTAGGACATCAGAATCAGGAAGAGAGATTTGCTCTGAGTGTAATAAGCAATGGAGGACCATGAGCTTTCATCGGGCAGAAAAGCAGTTTCGATGTGGTGTTAAGAAGTTAAAGCAAATGGCAGTGTGTAGGATCACCTGAGGAAAGGAGAGCCTGAAAGTAGATAAATGATCTCAGAGAGTTCCAGGCACCAAATGAACAGTCTTTGCCATGGCTTGGATTTTCCTATTTACAGAAACATTTCTCTTTATTGAAATAGAAGTGTTTTAGAAAAGTTAAATATAAGGTGGATTTTGGAGGAACTTATTCATATTTTAAATATCCCAGCCTCTTATTGAACATTCTACTGAATCAGTTTATGAAAAAAAGATGTACCTCCTAGTAAATCTGTTTTGTAAATGTGAGTTTTTGCTAATTGGTTCAATGACCTTATCTATTAGTCACTTTGTTCATTATTTTCAAGACTCCATTTAACACTGCTACTGTGGGAAAACCAAGAGATTTTATTAGAATCACATTAGAGAAAATGAATAATCAATATCAAGACTTTTGCTAAAACTCATCTTAAGTAGTAAGTTTTGGTATATATGTCAGCAATTAGTATATTGCATAACTTAGTAGCTTTAAGTCCAACACCATTTGCACATCTATTATATCAAGGTGGAAAGAATTTGATACATATTTATGTTATTGCTGATGCTTAATAGAAACTTCAAACTGTGAAGCATCTGATTTTCCAGCATGTTGTAGGCTTCGTGTCAGGTTTTTCCTTTCCTCTCAAGGATCACTGCCACCAATTACATTAGAAAAAAGGAGAGGTGTCCCCCAACTGCCCTTGTTGTGTCTGGCAGGTGACTGAGCATTAACTTTGTTTCCTGCTCAACCATGAACATCACTCACCTCACTGCTGTTTACCAACTGGAACTTCTTGACAAAGAAGGCTCAATTCATGCCTTTTCTTGTAGTCAGGGAAAACTGAGTTATACAGGCGGTGGGCTATACCTCCCTTCACTGCTTGGTCCTTTTATTCTCTATAACTCTACTTTAGAATGCTTTAGAAAAGTATCAGACTTTATAAATGCTAAATTAAAAAAAAACATTAAAACTAGGAGGGAACATTTAAAGTTTACATCAACTATTTGATTCCCACTGCCCAGAAGGCGCTACAAACTTAAGCATTTTTACCTTCTGAGTTTCTAGAATGCCCGTTTTGGTCTTGTATCTATGGCTCTCTTTGAGAGAGATTTTCTCCTTTTTCTAGTCTCCCCATCGAGGCTTTACTCTTCTTTTGGGAAATCCCACTCACTGCCCATTGATCCAGCCCTAGGACCCAGCCCCTCGCTTTACATTGTCCAAAGTTAAGAGAATTTATTTATTCAAGTGCATTAGCTGGTGGACATCAGTTGACAGTCTGTCGTGGCATTTGGCCTGCCAAGCATTGAAGGTGGTCTGGGGGTGGGGGGTGAGCTCCTCAAGTCTTATCACCTTGTTGTTGTTAGGTGCCATGGAGTCAATTCTGACCCATAGCGACCCTACGTACAACAGAACGAAACACTGCCGGGTCCCGCACCACCTTCACAATACCTGTTATGCTTAAGCCCATTGTTGCAGCCACTGTGTCAATCCATCACGTTGAGGGTCTTCCTCTTTTTCTCTGACCCTCTACTTTACCAAGCATGACGTCCTTCTCCAGAGATTGATTCTTCCTGATATCAGGTCCAAAGTATGTGAGACACAGTCTCACTATCCTTACTTTTAAGGAGCATTCCAGCTGTACTTCTTCCAAGACAAATTGTTCATTCTTTTGGCAGTCCAGGGTATATTTATTATTCTTTGCCAACACCACAATTCTAAAGCGTCAATTCTTCTTTGGTCTCCCTCATTCATTGTCCAGTCTTCACACGCTTATGAGGTGATTGAAAACACCATGGCTTGGGTCAGGCGCACCTTAGTCTTTAAGGTGACATCTTCGCTTTTCAACACTTTTAAGAGGTCTTTTGCAGGTCTTTTGCTGCAAATTTGCCCAATGCTATGCATCTTTTGATTTTTTGACTGCTGTTTCCATGAGCGTTGATTGTGGATTCCTTACCTGCATTTGTTTTTCAGTATGAATGGCAGACTCTTTATTCTTCAGATTATTAATCTCTTCCACTTCTCTTTTGCTTTCTCTTCATCCCTGTCTGCTAAAGTCAAATGTCAATTATCAGAAGTTATATAGCCTAGATACATTTTGAGAAAAAGAAACATATTCTTAACTATTTTCACGTTGGAGATATTACTTCTCATTTTATTCTGCAAGCAGTGTTGGTTCACTTAATTTGATCTTCTCCTCTACCCTTTATATATTTTGTCACTTCAAGTCTGTTTAGAATTACAACTGGGTCTGCTGATGAGTCATTTAACTTTTACATTTTTCATTTTAGCTATGAAAAAGATTTAGGGAAATCTAGAAATTAGCTCAATTAATATCTAAGACACATACCGTGTCTGGGAAGAAGAAGACATTGCATTTGGATTTTCATGAAATAAAAGAAATCCTCAGGTAATTTCTAATTCTTTTTATTTATTGCATACTTGCACATATTTTGTTCATTAATTTAGAATATATTAAATGGCTAGAGGTTCATTAGGTGAAGATTTGGGATAAGAGCATTCCATAGAGAAAAATGCAGATGCTGAAAAGATAAAAATGACTCTAGAGGGTTTGAAGAAGAGCAAGGCGGCCAGCATGTTTGGAGTATAGTCTATATCCTAAGTATTTCCCCAATACTTTTGTTTTAGAAAATAGGCAAGGGGATAGAATATCTCATATGCAAAAGCCTATATTCTTAGTTGGAAAAAAAGAATTGAAAATGGAAGGATGTTTCAGACCTTTCTTCTCTTGACAACCAACTGTGTCTACGACCCATCCCATATCAGGGAAGACTAGAGAAAGAAGATAACAATCAATTATTTAAGCAGAGGGAGTGGTTTAGAATATTTCATACTTCTTCAGAAAGTGGTAATAAAGAAAAACCTTTCAACTTTCTTTACTTGGAGAATTTAACCGGGCTTTCTGACATGTCAGAATTGGTTTGGTTTTTGAAGTGCTGATGTTGAATCTTGTCCTTTAGTTAATATATTATTTTCTCCTTCCTAGGAAAGTGAGTCTGTAATGTATTTAATGGTTAAGGTAGAACAGTGAGAGGTATTTACTAATAAAAGATTTTGGAAAAGGAATTAGGAGAGGAAGGCTGGCATGATTTTTAATGTCAGCATGCAAACAATCCCCCCAGAGGGCATCATTGTCTCCTACCAATCAAGAAGATTCTTCCAGCTGTCAATCACTGGGGTGCCTAGGCCCTGCCAACACAGGGGAAACTTGGTAAGGACCATGTGTGGGCTCCGTGCTGGAGGGATTTCTTTCTTTTAGCAGCGTAAAACTCCACAAAAGTACTGTTGAAGTGATTGAAAAATAACAACATGATTGTGTGAAGATTTTAAAACAAAATATTTTCCCCAAACTTCTCTTCTGATGGTCAAGTACATTCTTTACAGTATATCAGTTGGTTTTCATCTACTTTATACTTAAAGGTAAATACATATACGTGTGTGGGAGTCTCTGAAATAAGGTGATTTTGTTTTTCTTTTTAGGAAAATAAAATAATTGTTTAAACCAAAAAAAAAAAACCAAACCCATTGCTGTCTAATTCATTCTGACTTAGATTTTAATAAAATAGTAAGTGAAAAATAATCGTTAGATTTTAATTTCAGTCATTACTTTCAATGACTTTAGGCATTTATATACACACACACATAATTTGTTATGAATTATATATTTCTTAAATATGAAATATTTCAACTATGACAATGTATTCAACTTTAATAATGTTCAAATTGAGTTTTTATTTTAGATTAAATCAATCACTTACAAGAAAATATTGAAGATCTATTTCTTTTCTGTTTAGCAGATACATGATATAGTTGCGTTCTCAGTTTACGCACAAACTTTGGGAGAGTAATCAGTGAAATTATCATATATAGACAGGAAACTACATGTGATGACTCTATTCTGAGTGATTGTCCTGTTTAAAGAGACAATTTAGATATTATCTCAGGGTCTAAAAAAACTGGTGGAACTGCCAGTGGGAGGAAAAATCCAACAAGATGTTCCTGAATCCATTTGTTGGTGGGATGTCCACTTTGCTCAGAGCATGGAGATCCAGGACAAATCGCTTCCCACTGAGTGGGGAGAAAGGTCCCATCCTCTTTCTTGGTCATTAATGCACAGTGGAGTGTGACTATTGCTCCTTCCTTAATCCTCATTTCTTTGACTTCAATGTGCTGTCTTAAATACAGAAGGCTCCACCTACAGCCCTGGATTCTGGGGAACTAAGGGGTGGCGTGCCCCTCAGCTCTGTTGTAGCTACTTAATCCATAGCAGGGTAAATATTGGGTTCAATATTTGCATCTGTAGTTATGAAACTTTTAAATGCACTACATCTATAATTAGTGGACTTCTAGCAATAATTTTATGTATAGAGAAATTAGATGATGTAAAAAATGTCATAAATCTAGTATTTAAAAAGGTAACAACCAATATGAACAACGAGACAAGATTGCACTTCTATAATGCATGAATACTTTATTGAAAAGTCAAGTTATTTATTTTTGCATAATTTAAATAAAGCTGCCCAGGCTATACTTAATCACATTCAGGTTTATCCTTCTTTTATGAGTAAGATTAGTCATTTCAATTTGTGTCTGTGAACATGGCCTAAGGAGTAAACAAAATTTTGTCTGTTGACATACTGAAAATATATCCTTGCTGACAGCAATCATACTTCCTATTTCTATATCCCCATCTCTCTCCCCACAAGCACCTAGCATGATACTAGTCCATCAGTAAATTCTCAATAAACGTTTGTAGTGGTGTGGGATCCGAAAAAAAAAAAAAAAATCTTATTATCTATCTATCTAGCTATCTATCTACCTATCTATGTTAACCTATTTCTTTGTCTCCCCTTTAAATTTGCCTAATGCCTTCGTTTTTGTGACAGGATTTTACTCCTCTAGAATGAGAATGAACAAATTCCTAGAACAAAATTCTTGATAGATGTAAGGTGAAGATATTATGAAATAAACCATTTCTTAACAGGTAATTTGCTTACTGTCATGGATTGAATTGTATCCCCCCGAAAATGTGTGCATCAACTTGGCTAGGTCACGATTCCTAGTATTGTATGATTGTCTACCATTTTATCATCTGATGTGATTTCCCTATGTGTTGTATATGCTATCACTACGATGTAATAAGATAGATTAGCAGCAGTTTTACTGATGAGGTCTACAAGATTAGGTAGTGTCTTAAGCCAACCTCTTTTGAGATATAAAAGAGAGAAGTGAACGGAGAGATATGGGAACCTCACACCACCAAGAAAGCAGTGCCAGGAGCAGAGTGCATCCTTTGGAACCTGAGGTTCCTGCGCTGAGATGCTCCCAGACCAAGGGAAGACTGATGCATCGCAAGGAACTTCCTCCGGTGCTAACAGAGAGAGAAAGCCCTCTCCTGGAGTTGATGCCCTGAATTCGGACTTGTAGCCTACTGGACTGTGAGAGAATAAACTTCTCTTTGTTAAAGCCATCCACTTGTGGTATTTCTGTTATAGCAGCACTAGATGACTAAGACACTTACTATACAGTCCTAATACATTGCTTTATCTAATTGGATGCTTAATAAAGTACTCTGAATTCATTCTATCCGGCTAGAGAGAACACTCCTTCCTCTTACCATTGCAGGCTTTTTGAGGTTAATATTAGACAGATACATGTTCTCTATTATTATGAAGACTTCCAACTAAATCCAGCATTACCTTTGTTGGTAGATAATTCTCCATGAGTTTCTTGCAATTATGCATGTCTTATGAGTAGAAGCACTAAAAGTATTTATTCTGTGTTATCTTTCCAAGGTTATTTGCAGTCCATTATTTGAAAGATTAGTGTTTCCTAAGCTCTGGGTCCCTCAGCTGTGATGTAAACTCACTGCATGTATACTATCCTCTTGGGCCTCTCTGTGTCATCCCCGTAGAACTTGAGAGTCAAGGAGAACCAACGTGACTATGGAGCTCATACTGCCTGCTGTGACGTGGGTGAAACTCCTTTGTTTCTGTACCAGAAATCTCTTGTCTTTGGTTGGCATCCATGAAAATGTAAGAGGCTAACTTCCTGACATGGAGGTAAGGTACAAATTTCAGGCTCTTCACTGTTCTTCATTAACCTTTGTTAGGATGAGAAGAACCACGATAATGACTTTTTTTGCCACGGAAAAAGGAAGTTTAAGGGGCCTAAGATGATGTCTCCATGGTCCTTTACTTTGTAATCATAATTGCACAATCCATTCTCTCATTTTTCTACTTGTCTTTCTAAATGGCCAAGAAAATTCAGTCTAATGAAGAGTCATGTAAGAAAAAAAAAACGGATGTTTGCATAAGGTTGAATTAATACAAACAAACAAAAAACAGTTGCTGTTGAGCAGATTCCAACTCATAGCTCATAACAATCTCATGCGTGCAGGGTAGAACTTCATTCCATAGGGTTTTCAAGGCTGTGACCTTTCAGAAGCAGATCACCAGACCTTTCTTCCAAGGTACCTCTGGGTGGGTTCAAACTGCCAACATTTTGCTTAACTGACTGAGACATTCAGGGACTCCATTTGTTCAATAAATATGTTGCTTATAATTTATTATCTGCCCACTTTTTTAATGGAGAGACAAATATAAGCTATATCAATAATTTATCATTGTACAGTAACCAGCAGTGCATTTGATATATTTTCTTCCAAAGTCTGGTGATGTATTTTTTGTTTCTCCTTTCAAGTTTAGCTTAATTGACATTCAGTAATTCATTTCCTCCATGCTGACCTTTGTTCCATGCATCCTCTTTTGGTAGGCTTGGTAGTAAATAGTAGTTTTAAAGATAACTTGTCACTTTGACATGTTAGACAAAGCATCTAGTTAAGCTATAATTTTTATGTGTCAACATGTGATTAAAAAATCATAATCACTCTCTGTTTACCATATCATAGAAAGTCTTCAAATAACTAAACTTCATCAGCTGAGTTTATGTGCTTATAATCTGTTTTATAGCTATTTGGGTTGGTTATAAGGAGCCTTGGTGGTGCAGTGGCTAAAGAACTCAGCTGCTAATCGAAAGGTCATTGGTTCCAACCCACCAATCACTCTGAGGGAGAAAGATGTAGCTTTCTGCTTCCATAAAGATTTACAGCCTTTACGGAAGGCTGCCTATGGGGCAGTTCTACTCTGTCTGTAGGGTTGCTGTGAGTCGGGACCGACTCGACAGTAATGTGTTTCCTTTTTTGTTTTTTGGGGTTGGTTAGGTGTCAAAAGTTAAGAAACTGGTGCACATCTGACAATTTGAAAGTTCATTTCCAAGGACAGTTTTTGCTTTTTCTTTTTTATTGTAGTAAATATATATGTAACAAATTGTTTACCATTTCAACATTATTCATGTGCACAATATGGTAACATTTGTTAAGTTTACCATGTTGTTTGACTATTGCCATTATTTGCCCCCAAATTTTCCTATCACATTTAACAGAAGCTCAGTGTCCCCTAAGCAATGAATCCCCCTTCAAGAGCAGTTTTTGTTGTTGGCAGAAATACTTAGTAAAGTGCATTGACAGACTAGAACTTGGTGAGACATCACTGAAACCTGATCTCATTCCCTGGAGGGATCTGCTCTGGTCTGTCACTCTGACAAATGGGATACAATATCGGCACAGCTGGCCCAGACCCCCTAATACCTATTCTCATTGTTGTGTGCCGTCCAGTCGATTCTAACTCATAGAGACCCTATAGGACAGAGTGGAACAGCCCCATAGAGTATATGACCAAGGAATAACTTGATATATATTTCCTTCTTAAGTTGTACTAAAATATATATATATTCTTCAGAATTGATATTGTGCTATAATTAAGGAATAATTATTAATAATTGTATTTATATTCCCATCATCCTGAATTAGATAGAAGAAAACACAATCCAAAAGCTATGCAACTTTTAAAAAACAAAATGAGACCCAATACCAGTGTTGACATTCTTCACTTTTAAAGGTATTTTAATATGCTTTATGCCTTTGAGTTGTAAAGACTTTTTATTTGTTTAGAATCATTAAAACCA
Organism: Trichechus manatus latirostris; assembly: GCF_000243295.1. Lineage (NCBI taxonomy): Eukaryota > Metazoa > Chordata > Mammalia > Sirenia > Trichechidae > Trichechus > Trichechus manatus. The sequence goes on from NW_004444052.1 coordinate 5,651,917, forward strand.
ATGTTTCATTACTGGCTCTCTTCTGCTATTACTATGGCCAAATTTTCACTCCAATTAAGAATATCGGAGTGTTTTGTTTTGTTTTGTTTTAATCCCTCTTGTTTTTTTTTTCTGTAAACTTCAAGGATTTATATCAGAAATACATATAAGGTTTGATGAGAAAAAGAAGATCCATAGACTACAAATATAATTTACAGGGAACTGAGCTCTAGTGGCACAGAAGTTAATTAAGGCTTTGTTGCTAACCTAAAGGTGGGCAGTTTGTACCCACCAGCTGTTCTGTGGGAGAAAGATATGGCAGCCTGCTTCCATAAAGATTACGGACTTGGAAACCCTATGGGGAAGTTCTGCTCTGTCCTGTAGGGTCACTGTTAGTCAGAATCAACTCAACTGCAATGCATTTGGTTTGATTTTGACCTTCCGCAGCTGTGGGGGCTAGTTACGCAGTCTACAGGAGGCTGTTGTTTCTCTACCTGATGATGCGGCCTGAAGTCCACATGGCAGGCAGCCAGGAAGAAAAAATGGACAGAAAGTAGAAGATTCACAGACAAACTGGAACCTGTGGGCCTGAACGGGGACCCATGAGGATGGACTTGCACCTACATAGTCTCTCATGGCATCTGAGCTTCCAACTTCACAATAGGTGTCTGGCAGGGGAAGATGGTTGAGTTCTTCATGGTTCTAAACGCCCATCTGGCCTAAGAGTTGGAGAAGCTGATGCAGTAGATGTGTCAGGAGAGGAAGGAGCTGTGGGCCTGGTGGCTGCCCCGAGGGAAACAGGTGAGTAGCAGATCAGAAAACACGTTACTGACTTGCAGTAGCCTTGCACCCTGCCGTCGTCTCTGAGCACAAGAGTGGAATTCTAGTCACTTTGCAAATTTTAATCCTTTTGTTGCTATTATTGGTTAAAATGTTCGCCCACATCATAGTCCAAAGCCTTTTATTTCTCTTACCTCCTTTTCACCATTAATCTGATTATTCCAAGCAGTGTTTACAATAGTGCTACTTGTGCTAAAACAAAAGGTCTAATTGAAATGGATTTTATAAAATCCATCAGGTCTTAAAAACAGAGTGCCATTATATTCCTTGGAGAATTCAAAATACTTTAGGTAGTCAAATATGTGCAGTTTTGGAAGGATTTTCTACAATCCTTGGTCAATAAAATGGTTTTTGGAGAGATATTCTTTGGAAGAACATCTTAGAATTCTCTACTAAGACATCCCAATGATCCATGTTAAGTTTTGCCTCTCACTGAAAAACGATAAGCATTGTTTGAGTTGTATGCATATGTCATCCTAGCAATCGAGTGCTATAATCAGGTTTCATTGATGCCCTATATGATATTGAATGTGGTTATAAAATCATTTTATGGCCCAATTAATTTTCAATGGAAATCTTGTTGGTTAGTTTCTGATCCTCTGCAGGTGAGGTTTGTACTTTTCCTCTCAGCACTCACTGATTTCATTACCATGTATAAAGATGTAGGTATAAATATTTTATGTAGTTTTATCCCTTGGTTCTGTTATTGCAATGCTGGATGTTTATTATTTATTTAGTTTATTGGCTTTTTTTTTAAATTAATGTACTTGCACATTGGCTCCAGGGTACCATGATGTGAAGAAACAAAATAAGCTAGTAATTCTGAGTTGCCTAATTAAAACCAGTGTTGGAGACGGCAAAGGAAACTAATGATTATAACAGGATGTAATGTGTGTGATCTTGGAGGGATGCTCAAGAGTTCCTGGGAACCGAAGAGCACTAGTCAACTCAGACAGGAAAGAATTTCAGGAAGTAACACTTCAGCCTTTATTTACACTGGTGGAGTTGGATATAGGGGGCAGTGGTGGTTTTGTAGCAGACTTAGGCTCTATTCCTGGCCAATGCACCTAACGCCAGACACCACCCATCTGTCAGTGGAGGCTTACATGTTGCTGTGATGCTGAACAGGTTTTATCAGAGCTTCTGGACTAAGACACACTAAGAAGAAAGGCCTGGCAATCTACTTCTGAACAATCAGCTAATGAAAACTCCATGAGTCACAAAGGTCGGATCTGCAACCTATTATGGGGATGGCATAGGACCAGACGGTGTTTAGTTCTGTTGTGCGCAGGTTCACCATCAGTGGGTGTTGACACTTTGGCAGCTAACAAAAGGCCAAGAGACACAGATGTGAAAGTTATCAATATATAGATGGAAGATGAGGTTATTTCACCCTTGACATTTTGGTCTAGATAATTTTTGGTTGGGGGGGTGACTAACAGATTTGTAGAATGGCAAGTCAGATGTGACGCAGGAAAGAGGGGTCAGGAAAATGATGAAAAGTAACTGGGTTGATTATACTCACAGTTCGCAGAGTTGTACACAGCACACCACGCAGGTCCATGCTGGAGCTTGCCCTGATGCAGGGCAACCACAGAGTGAGGAGCAAGGGCGGGTAAGGAAGTGTGGGTAGCTGCCTTGATGGAGGTTTCCGGGTGGGGTTTAGCAGTTATCTGTGTTTGTGTGTAGCTGGATGGTTAGTGTTTACAATTCAGTACCTAGGGGTGAAGTAGATCCCAAGGGGATTCTCAAATGTGACCAAATAGTGTTTACTTCAGTGTACCAGAGGGGCTCTGCAACTAGGGCAAAGGGCAAGGGCCTACTGTATGGATTGAGTTTAGAACTCAGCACGTTGAGCCCTGGTCTCTACCCACTAGCAGTCAATAACATGATAACTTCCTGTAATGACAACCAAAAATGTCTCCAGATACAGGCCGTCGGCAGGGTACAAAGTCCGACTTACGGACAACTCGTACTTGCCCTTTTATTTATGTAAACTTGCCCTCACCTTGAAAAGGTTGAACCAGCCCCTACTCGCAACAAATTTTTCATCACAATCACCTTCACTTGCAGCATGGGCAACTTTTAAATCACTGAAATCGCTTCCAGCCTTTTCTTGTGCTAAAGTAAGGCTAAATAAGAAGCGCGTGCACCTCTTCCGATTTACCTACAAATTCTTAAAGACACACTCAGGAACGGATCTGGTTCATAATGAGGGAACTGCCTACGTTGTCAAAAGACCCGTAGGGCAAAATTGCCCCAATTGAGAACCGCTGGACTATGTGAAGTGAGAAGGAAAGAAAGCTGATGACTGATCGTTGGGGAACACCAGCGTTACAATACATCAACGAAGGAGCGTGGGAGAAATGGTAGATGTGTAGAAGTGGAACAACACCAACAAAAATGGTACCTTTGAGGACAGAGAATGGATTCCATCAAGAATAAGGGAAGGAAGAGACGTCCACGTCAAATACCAATGAAACGTCAAGTCAGTTAACGATAAAAAATTGTCAGCTAGGTCACTGGTAACATTAACAAGAGTAGTTTTATAGATGTCAGCTTCAGGTGCCAGCTGAGACCAGTTGTTCTCAAAATCCAATACATTCTTAGTTTCTGAGCAACGGCTATCTCATTGCTTTCTTAGGGTTTTTCTGACAGTTTCGATAACTACTTTCATCTACGCTCACTCTGGGTTTTTTCCATAGAGAAATGCTAAGAGCCTTATATATATATATCTTCTGACCTCCTTTTCAGATTCAAACTTTTAATAACAAATTCCATTTTGATTTTAAGATGGCAGACAACTCATTCAATTTTTACTCTTTTGTTGTAGTCCCCCGCATCCTAAAATACCCTGGGGTATGTGCTGATGTTAATGAGAGTAGCAGACATTGTCCTCTGCCAGAACCTTCTTTTGCCTCTTATGCTGAAACCAAACTTATATGACTAAATACTACTTTCAGAGAGAGTCCTTTCAGTGGTGTGCTGGAGCTGGCTCTTATAGGCTCAAAAGAGATAATTATGAAATTTCCAAGTATTTTGCAAGCCAGCTGTTAGGATGGTCATTATTAAAAATTAAATTTTAAAATCTTACAATTAAATTTATTGAAAACATAAGTAATAAATATTCAACACTTATCACTTTTTATTTTACTGTTATTTATGGTCTTGAGATTATTTATGCCTGTTGTATGTGTATGGTGGAAATACTATATGATGTGGTGCTTCTGTGCCTCTCTTACCAACTTTGCATTCAGTGAGATCAAGGTGGTAGATTCAAGCTGGCCACGGCAGAAGTATTCACACTGTAGAAACGGGTAAATCCTACAAATCAGAGTCTGACTTATTTTTTCACTTGTCTAGATGAGTGATGGATAAAATGTTCATAATGCAGATTGAATTGAAAAGTGTGTTGTGTCTGTAACTGTTACATTGTGAATAGCATAAACATTGCAAAAGATTGAGAAAGTATTTTTATGGTACTAAAACTTATTTAATCAGCAAGGAAGTCATTATTGTCATTTATGAATGCACAAAGTTCCAAAGTATATCTAAGTTGTTTCAATGTCATCTTATTAACATAAACTAACAATCATATCAATCAACATGAATGTTGCAATTACAGTCATTTGTCAATTGAAAATCTAGTAAAGATACATAGATTTGGCAAAATTCAATGAAAGAATTTTGTGATAATCAATTGACTACATATGCTTTATGTCAGTTAAATTTATAATTAATTTATATCTGTATATGTATATATATCTGTATGTATATATTTATATGTATGTATATGTATATATACAGATATGTATATGGAGCCCTGGTGATGCAGTGGTTAAAAGCTCAGTTGCTTACCAAAAGGTCAGCAGTTCGAGTCCACCAGTCACTCCTTGGAAACCCTATGGGGCAGTTCTACTCTGTCCTATAGGGTCACTATGAGTCAGAATCTAGTAGACAGCAAGAGGTTTTTGGTTTTATATGTATACACACACACACACACATTTTTTTTCCTAGAAAGCCAGTTATTAAACGTTTATTAGCATTTCTTTCTTATAATATTTCCCAATTAATTCCTATGGACTGCCTTAAAAGGTTGAGATGTGCCAAAAACCAAGGTGAGTACAGTTTACACTTTATCAGAAATCATTGTTATATGTTCAGATTTCTAAAATTGATCTCCTCTCTGATCCTCCTCACCACCCTTGCCCAAACATTCATGTTATTACATCTTTACAAAATTATTCCATCTTTACCTTAGCGTATGTAAAATTTCATTTTATGTATCAGCTTGGGAAGGCTGTGATGCTCAGTGGTGTGGACAAACATTAATGGAGTTGCTGTTATGAAGCAGTTACCTGTGACTAAGTTAGTTGGCTTTCAGTAAAGCAGACTACCTTCCATAATATGTGTGGATCTCAACCAATCAACAATGGGCTTAAGCCTCCCAACGACTGTGAGGATGGCGCAGAACGGGGCAGTGTTTCGTCCTGTTGTACATAGCGTCACTATGAGTCGGAACTGACTCGACGGGCACCTAACAACAACAACCAATCAGTCGAAGGCCTTAAGAGCAAAAGCAGTTTCTCTAGGGTGTATTCTAACGTCAAACTATAAATACACATTTTGCCAGAACTTCTTCAGTCTTTATTCTTTCCGTCACCTAACCTACGGATTTTAGGACATAAGCCTGCAAGATCTCCAGCCCGCCATCTGACTTACAGATTTTGGACTTGTCAGCCCCCTGCAATTGTGTGAGCTGGCTCTTTAAAAGGAATCTATCTATGTCTGTCTGTCTACCTACCTACCTGTCTGTCTGTCTATCTATCTATCTACCTACCTACCTATCTATTTATAAATTGCCTATCATCTAATCTTACTGTTTCTGTTTCTCTAGAATACCCTGACCGGGATAGCGTATCTACTTCTTTGTAAAATATCTGCCTTGCAATTATTTAACCAATTTTTATCCTTCAAAATGTGCCATTTTTTTCTAAGTTTTCTTTCTTAACCCTTCCTATGACACAGCTTGTATGAATTTAATTTCACATATTTAGGTTCTTCAAGAGTTGGTCTCATCATTGACTTTTCCCTCATAAACTTTTTTTTTCTTTATAGTCTCTAGATGCCCTTTATGACTGAACGAATTTTCTTATTTGTAAGTACTGTCTATACTACATTCATAGGTAGTCATTCCATGATCTTATACTTGCTGAAAATGATAGGCCCACGTAATGTTTAATGGACTTAGCTTCCTATAGCAGTGGACACTATGAGAAAAATCTCCTTGAAACTTTTCCCTCTTTTTATATCGAATTCAATTTCTCTTTTTATATTTCTTTCATTGAGTCACTTCCTTAGGCAAACTATTTCTGACCAATCTCCAGCTCTCACCCACTAGTCCAATTTGCAGTATGTTGCTATACCCTCATTTAAGTGTGCCCCTCTAAAAGCACTTATTATCTAATTATAAGTTCATTGGTGTTATTATTTAACTAATGTTTAATTCTCCATATAAGTATAAAAATTTTCTAAAAGCAGTGGTTTTTGTGCACAATTTTATTCCTAGTGACTATCATAAGCTCCAAATAAACCAAACCAGTTGTCGTCAAGTCTAATTGTGACTCATGGCAATCCCATGTGTTGTAGATTAGAAACGTGCTCCATGAGGTTTTCAAGGCTATGACCTTTCGGAAATAGATCGCAAGGCCTTCTTTCCAAGATGTCTCTGGGTGGGTTCAAACCACCAACCTTATGCTTAGTAGTCGAGCTCTTAACCATTTGCACCACCCAGAAACTCCAGTGACTATCAGAGTGCCTGGCATACCATAGGTTCTCAATAAAAAATGATCACATAAATCAATACCTTGTTTTTCAATGAAGAATTTACTACTGTAATGATTAGGGAAATTATACATATAATTTATCTATCATATTTTCTGATTGCAAATTCAAGGGGATACAGGATTACTCCTGCAAATTTTCTCCTGAGAATTGAAAAAGGGAAGTCTCTTGGTTGGGTGAGATGCGTGTGTCTCATGATAGGGTCTTTAGCTTTCACACAGCTAAATTTACTCATTGTTTTGGCCTGAGCAACAGAATATGTGCAGAAATCTGAGACAGTAGTGTGTGGAATGTGATGACAGCACCATATGGGGAATTGTGTGGTATCTGCATGCCATGGTGTATTTTAATGTTTAAGAAGTACAGTGATCTGATTCTGACAGTAAGAGTTGGGGATAGGAAAACAGAGCTAAGTGATAAATACGGACTAGAACTGTGTGATATTCAGTAAATCTAGTTGTTTCAATATAACCCATTATATTCTATTTTTAAATATAATGTTTTGACATAAAACATTAAGTACATCATCCTTCTTGTTCACTTAATCTGCATTATAAATGCACAGTGTCATTTCAAATCTGAAAAATCTGTCCTCTGTTTTATTTTTGCTGTTTATTTTTGGAGATGTTTTGTTGCTGAATTTAGTTTAAAGATACTCCTTGTGAGCTATTTTTAGTAGTCTTATATAAACATGATTAAGTCATTACTGCAACAGAGATTTGGCCACAGATTGATTTGTATAAATTAGAGCATATGGATTAGCATAAGGAGAAAGACAAAAAAATCAGAGTTCATTCCAGAAGAGCATATGTCACTATAGAGCTTGGTGTCACTAACATTATATAGGTAAAATAAATTTGATTACAAAATATTTTTTCAAGTACATATACATTAGAATATTTCTTCAACCGAATATTTTATCCATAAGAGTAGTGACATATGTTCTATTCCTCACATTGTTGTGCTAATTAAGTGTAATCTTCTCCCACCCTCCCAAAATATCTATGAAATTATGACTTCATTTGGTAAAAATACATTTAAGCATTTTCTTTAATAACATATTTTAGTTTTCAGTTAATATAAAACTTTCAGATACAGACAAATGCAAACAAATACCATTGAATACACTTAGAAAAAGAATGAGAAAGATTTAATAAGTAAACAAAACACACACACACACACACACACACCAAATTTCAGGAAATCCATGAATCATATCATAATGCCTGGAAGCAAATTTTTCCAAGTTCAAACTGACTAAAATTTTTGAACTTACAAATCAATCCTTTGTGGATTTCAGTTTATGCAAGTTAAGACAATTCCCAGTTGTCAAATTTAAACACTCAATGATTTTCTTGAACTTTGCAAAACTGTGCATGATAATACATATTTTAAATCCACATGAAACTAACCATGAAGTGTAATTTTCTGTATTTCGAAGTGATATATTAAATGTCTAGGATGAGATGTTTTGAAATGGAAAATCTTAAAAACTAAATTATCCAGTCTTAGATATTACTAGGTATTATTTTCTATTCAAATATCATTTAAAGACACAGGGGGTCTCCAGGAGTCAGATTCAACTCTATAGCACAAGACAACAACAACAACATCACGAATTAAAGCAATGTTTTCAGAAATGTTATCATAGAATTCTGAACAAGTATATGTGGGAAGATGTACAGTTACTTAGGGAATCATTTAGTACATTTTAAGCATGAGTTTAACGTACAAAACTCCCAGAGTAAAGAAGAAAATACAGGGAAATCTCTCCCATGTAACTCCAAAGGGTTAACTGTTTTCTGTATTGTTCTAGACCTAGAGAACAATAATACCAAGCAGGTGAGAATTATTAATGTTGGTGATCAAAAGAAGGACAATATGCAAACAAGATGAAATCAGATTGTTCTCTGAACTGTCTTGCAATTAACCTTGACCCAGTTAAGTTGAAAGACTCTAAACCAGCCGCAGGTTTCTTGGAAACGTCTGAGTAACGCTAAATAAAATTGAACTCTTCCATAGTTTTTATAGTGAATCTGTTAATTATACAGTATCATTTAAAAGAGGCCATAAAAATCACTGTGCCAAAATATTAAGAAATTATACCTACTCCTCACTTATCGACTATCTCGTTATCTGACATTTAGCATTTACGACAATAGTGGAAAACTACTATCTGTTTTGCACGTTAATGACATACGTCTGGCAGGAACGAAAACTGAGGTGCAAGGCAAGAGTAATGCTGGCTGTGATGGTTAAGGTTATGTGTCAACTTGGCTAGGCCATGATTCTCAGTGCTTTGGCAGTTACGTAATAATTTGGCAGTTATGTAATGATGTAATTTGGCAGTTATATAATGATATAATTTAACAGTTATGTAATGACGTAGTCATCCTCCATTTTGTGATCTGACATGGTCATCCTCAATTTTCACATAATGCCGATCTTCACATAACAACCTGGTCTTTGGAACCTAACAATAAGTGAGGACTGGGTGTAATTGCTTTTTAACAGGAGTGACAAAGTGTAAGGCAGAGTAAAAAGGTCTAGACAATGTAGTAGTTGTTTTAGATTAATATAAGACATATTATTAAAGAGACTTCATTTTGTTCTCAATAGCTGTGAAATAGAAAAAAAAAAGGTTACTCTATCTGTGGGAAGCATATGACACCCAGGTTGTTGGACTTTCTTTTTCAATACTTGCATGGAGTTGGGGCTGAAGCCAAAATCACTTGATGGCTCAGGGCTTTATTAGGGCTCGTTGCTTAAAGAGACATGGATACTTTTGATGTCTGGTTCAGAGTCTGGGCTGGAAGTAAACTTCTGTCTCAGCCTCAGAGGAAACAGAATCACCCATGTAAGATTGGAAGTATAAGACTGGGCCAGGTAAGAGTTTGGGGTTCACATTCACTGTAGACTTGTGGTATGAGACTCCAGAAGCAACATTTTAACTTCAGACCCAGCTTGAAGTTGTTTCTTCCTGTAGAATCTAGAAAAGACCATGGCAACTATCTTAGTTACCCAATGCTGCTGTAGCAAAAATATCACAAGTGGGTGACTTTAAAAAACAAACTGATTTTCCCACAGTTCAGGAGGCTAGAAGTCTGAATTTAGGGTGTGGCTCTAGGAGAATTTTCTTCCTTAAGGGTAGCCCTGTGAGTTTCTTAGTATACTTTGTTGTTCCTGGATGTTCCTTGGTGTCGCTTGGCATCTGTCTTCCCACTGTGTGTGTCTCTGTGTCTATTCTGCTCTTTTTATAACTCAGAAGTGATTAGGTTTAGGATCCACCCTACTCTAGTATGACCTCATTAACATAACAAAAGAAAAATCTCTATTTCCCAACAGGGTTATATTTACAGGTACAGGACTTCAACACATTTTTTTTTTTTGTACACAATTCAGTCCAAAACAGTAATTGTGAAGCTATTTCATATAGAGGTATCTACTCCCCATGGATGATAGGAGAGGCTTGCTAAATGTAAGAATCATAGAATATCAACTCACAAATAAGAATTAAAAACTCAGAAGGGAGTCTCAAAACACATGAGATAGGCTTCAGACCTAACAAATGGAAGAATTCACACCCAAGGAAATGTAGATTTTGAAACAGTCTCTGAAATGGACTAGAAATAAGTTTAATAAAAATTCCAAAAAGGTAAATAAATACTATTCATGATATAAGAATACGGTATGCCACAAAGTAGAAATGGAAAAAAAAAAGAAACATCCAAAAGGTCATTGAAATAAAAACTTAGTAATTAGGTTATATAAGATGCAACCCAGCTGAAGAGAGAGTGCGTCAACAGAAAAATAGATATACTTGATTCTCCAGAATATAGAGATATAAATAGAATTTACAAGTCATAGAGAACAGAATGAGAAACTCCAACAGAAGATTAAAAGTAGATGCAGAAAAGGAGAATAGAAAGAAAGACAATTGATACTCAAAGAGAAAATGGCACAGAATTTTCCAGAAATAAAGAATGACATGAGTTTTTATATTGAAAATGCTCAATGAGAACAAAAATATAAACATTAATAATAATGATAAAACATCTACATTTAAAATAATTAGAGAAAATCAAATAAGTTATTGGAAGACAATGTAATAATAATTTCATATGTTAAAAATATTGTGAATCAAAAATTCTACCAGTCTAATTATGAAATTGAATAAAGACGTTTCTGAGGTAAACAGATTTAGAAAGTAAACTTTTCCCAGACTCTCCCTAAAGTAACTCCTATATAATGTTTTTCAGGGAAAAAAAAAAATGTGTACAAGAAGGAATATAGTGCAAGAAAACTCCATGAAGAAAGAAATAGGTAAAATACAAACAAGTATTGATTTGAAAGTGAAATGAGATGAAAATTATATTTTGTATAGTCAAAAACAAACTGGAACAAAAATATTACATCACAAAACATGAAAGTATGAAGTGAGAAACTGGGGGTAAGACTTAAAACTTACTGAAGTCTCCTTTCTTGCAATGATGGCTTAAATACTGCTTTTTCAGATATTAAAAAAATAAAAATTGTGAAAAAATTTTAAAATTTAAGGATATCTATTATGGATTGAATTGTGTCCCCCCAAAATGTCTGTCAACTTGGCTAGGTCATGATTCCCAGCATTGTATGATTGTCTACCACTTTGTCAGCTGATGTGATTTCCCTGTGTGTTGTAAATCCTATCACTATGATGTAATAAGATGGAGTAGCCACAGTTATACTGATGAGATCTATAAGATTAGATGGTGTCTTAAGCCAGTCTCTTTTGAGATATAAAAGAGAGAAGTAAGCAGAGAGACAGGGGGACCTCATACCACCAAGAAAGCAGCACTAAGAGCAGAGCACATCCTTTGGACCTGAGGTTCCTGTGCTGAGATGCTTTCAGACCAACAGAAGACTGATGACAAGGAACTTCCTCCAGAGCTGACAGAGAGAGAAAGCCTTCCCCTGGAGCCAGCATCCTGAATTCAGACTTGTAGCCTACCGGACTGTGAGAGAATAAACTTCTCTTTGTTAAAGCTATCCACTTGTGGTATTTCTGTTATAGCAGCACTAGATGACTAACACAGTATCTGAAGAGGAAATAATTAAAAAACTTGGTCTGTAATTTAAGAATTCCTTTTGTGGGGAAATACCCTAGGGTAGTAGTTTGCTGAAGCTGGCTGGCTTGCAAGAGCTGATTGTTAAATTTTCAGGAATTTTGTGAGCCAGAAATTAAACACAATCATGATTAAACAGTAAATTATTTTTTAAAAAACCCTTAAAATTAAATAAATAATACATTATCAAATGTAATCACTTCCTAATTATTTTAATACATTCAATTATATTATCTTTGTGCTGTTGAAGTTATTTAGATCTTTCACACCTGTATGGCAAAAATACTGTCTAATGATGTATAACTGCACATCTTTCGCCAACTTCTCCTTTCAAAACATTATGGTGGTACCGGAAACTGACCATAGTGGGAGTATTGTCACCATGATCTTAGAAAACGCTACAAACAAGGTCCTTTTTCCCTAGAGAGCTGATTGATAAACATTTGCTATCACACCGCTGCCCCAGGTAAAGTAAAAAAGGCAGTTGACCCTGCCTAATTTCCTTGTCAACCTGATAACTTGAACTCTGGATAAATGGACTAATAGTATTTTCTAAGAGAAGGATTGTTATCAGTGGAATACTCTTAGGTCATCGTGGCCAAGTGTTATTTATAGTTAAGAAATCCAGAATTTATGGATTTATGAGGCAAACATCCTGGAGCATAAAATCTAAATGTTCTGTGAACTAAATTTTCACCACTGTATGAGATTATAGCACATTTAATTCACTTGGAGACCAGAGAAAGTGTATCCAATGAAGGAAGGAAGAGCCTGGTAAGCCATTATTGGTGTTTTGGTCATCTTCCTGTTTCAAGGAGCCCCTTGATTCCTGTATCCTTAAAATTATTAATAAGACTCAATGCTGAGTAAAATATCTGATTTGTGTATTATTTGACAATGTGGTCCTTTATGTAGCTTGTTGTTGTTTTTAGGTGCCATCCAGTTGATTTCTGACTCAAAGAGATACCACGTGGCAGAGTGAAACTGCCTCATAGGGTTTTCTTGGCTGTAATCTTTATGGAAGCAGACTGCCAGGTCTTTCTCCAGCCAAGCTGCTGGGACTTCTAGGTTAGCATCTAAGTGCTTAACCATTGTGCCACTAGGGCTTCTGTTTTTGCATAGCTTAAAACCAAAAAAATCCATTGCCATCAAGTCGATTCCAACTCATATTGACTCATTGAACTGCCCCATTGAGTTTATAAGGAGTGGCTGGTGGATTTGAACTGCCAACCTTTTGGTTAGCAGCCAAATGCTTAACCACTGCACATGGCTTAGTAGTCATAAAATCATATGAGTATAATTAGTAACACCAAAATAGTAGAAGAAAGCGAAAGAAAGTAAAGGTATTGGTACCATTTAACCAGCTGCCAGTGAGTCAAATCAACTCCAACTCATGGCGATCCGATGTGTGTCAGAGTAGAAGTGTGCTCCCTAGGATTTTCAGTGGCTGATTTTTCGGAAGTAGATCACCACACGTCTTGCTTCTAAGGTGCCCCTATGAGGAGTTGAATCCCCAAACTTCAGGTTAGCAGCAGAGCTTGTTAACCATTTGCACCACTCAGAGACTCCTGTTTGAATTAACATCCAGTTCCTCCTCCTCGTCTAAGAACCTCCCTGCCTCGGGAGGTTGAGTCAATTTGCCTAAGAGCCTACTGTTTATTAGGAAGAAGGGATCAATACTCTCTAAACACCTATTCCTAAGATTTAGAGTTTGAAAAACTTTTGCAATAGCTCTGAGTAGATTCAACTAAGGTAGAGAGGAAGAGAAGCCAATGGAGGGAATAAAATTATCATTATGCTGGAGAGAGGCACCCCGTGGATTAGTTTAGGCAGGGAGATTGGAAGAGAGGAGAAGGGAGGAGTTCTTGATCATGTTCAGCTGGGAATCATTTGCTTCCAGGAAAATTACTTTATGTGAGAATTAAAACAGCAGGTTGTCACAACTGTGATAGTACTTAGGGCTCAGTCAGATTGCCCTGGTGGCCTCTTGAGAGCAGACTTAACCTAAAGAAATACTTTATTATCTGTGTTTTGTCTCAGCTACAGATCAATTCTCCTAGAGAGGACTCCTAGAAATTGTTTTGAATCTTTACAGTTTTATAATTTATTTATAGGAGATATTTGAGAGCACTTTCTCTCTGAACCCAGGCTAGATTTCTGGCTAGCCTTTTCCACTGCTTTTATCTGAGAAACTGATTTGTCCTTCCTGGTCAGTTAAAGAATTGATACTGCAAGGACAAGATGCCACCTAGCACACATGCTAACTACTGGTACAGGGGACTTTGCTCTAGCTACGATGTTTATTATAGGCACTGTTGAACAATAATAATAAAGCCATTAGATTTTGGATATATCAGTGGCAAATTTATATAAAACAAGAGAGAATAAACTAGAATTAAGGAGGGCAAGAAGGGAGCAATCATTTCATCAGATGAGCATTATTAGTGTAAGGGTAAAACAAAATTTTAATCATTTAAAGTTATTGAACGCTGCAAAAAATAAGTATAACTAAAATATAACTGTAATTATAGATGAGCATTTGGGAAATTTGGGATATTTATACTAGAATTTGATTTGTAATTTTTATTTTTGTTAGTTGCCATTGAGCTGATTCCAACTTACAGTAACCTTATATGTTCAGAGTAGAACCAATTTGTAATAGATAAAGTTTATATATATATATATATACACATACACACACACATATATATATCCTTCAAATAATTACCCATCAAGTTCATACCAGCAATTAGTGAATATTACAGAACTTAATGATTTCCTGATATGGTTCTTCAGCTTTTTTCTTTCAGAAGGGGGTCAATTTTTTTTTTTTAACCTAATAGATATCAAACAGGAAATATTGTCAACAATCTGAAGTTGATTAGTTATTATCAATTTTGTACCTTCTATATTATTTGCATTTTACAGTAATCAACCACCACAAAGGATAAGGAAGGATACTATATAATGATTAAAGGGTCAATACACCAGGAGGACATAACTATAATAAATATTTATGCACCCAATGACCGGGCTCCAAAATACATAAAACAAACTCTAACAACATTGAAAAGGGAGATAGACAGCTTCACAATAATAGTAGGAGACTTCAACACACCACTTTCGGTGAAGGACAGAATATCCAAAAAGAAGCTCAACAAAGACATGGAAGATCTAAATGCTACAATCAACCAACTTGATCTCATAGACATATACTGAACACTCCACCCAACAGCATACTTTCTTTTCCAATGCACATGGAACATTCTCCAGAATAGACCACATATTAGGCCATAAAGTAAGCCTTAACAGAATCCAAAGCATCAAAATATTACAAAGCATCTTTTCTGAGCATAAGGCTATAAAAGCAGAAATCAATAACAGAAAAAGCAAGTAAAAAAAACCAACCACATGGAACTGAACAACACCTTGCTCAAAAACTACTGGGTTATAGAAGAAATTAAGGACGGAATAAAGAAATTCATAGAATCAAATGAGAATGAAAACACATCCTACCAGAACGTTTGGGACACAGCAAAAGCAGTGCTCAGAGGTCAGTTTGTAGCAATAAGTGCACATATCCAAAAAGAAGAAAGGGCCAAAATCCAAACGTTAACCCTACAACTGGAACAAGTAGAAAGAGAGCAGCAAAAGAAGCCCTCAGGCACCAGAAGGAAGGAAATAACAAGAATTAGAGCAGAATTAAATAGAGAATAGAAAAACAAATGAAAGAGTTAACAAGACCAAAAGCTGGTTCTTTGAAAAGATCAACGAAATTGATAAACCATTGGCCAAACTGACAAAAGAAAAACAGGAGAGGAAGCAGATAACCCATATAAGAAATGAGATGGGTGATATCACAACAGACCCAACTGAAATTAAAAGAATCATAACAGAATACTATGAAAAATTGTACTCTAACAAATTTGAAAACCTAGAGGAAATGGACAAATTTCTAGAAACTCACTACCTACCTAAACTAACACATACAGTAGTCAAAACTATCGAACTAATAATGGAATTTTTGACACTAGTGAAGTAGAATTTTTCTTTTTGAGAAGGTTCTTTCTTAGCATTCCAGGGAGAATAAAGGAAATTTTTATGAATAAGTGCTGATGAATTATCCCGGACTTGTTTATTTTCTACTCCTTATTCCTCTTGCATGCAACAGTACCAGATGGCCGAGGAGAATCAGGGCAAAGTCTACAGATCTGTTAATGTGCAAAGATAACTGGCCTCTACTACAATGAAAGATCTTGGCCTTAAAAGACCCATCGCTTGTAGCAACAAATTTGATGGACTTAGACATAAATTGAGACAGAGACATGAATTATAACCATTGACTAAGGAATAAATTTCTTGGTGTCTAACATATATGTAGTGAATGCTCAGTAAATATTTATCAAACAATTTCATATGTGAATGAATGAAAGAATAAGTGAAAGAATACATAGCAATGACTTTCTGATTTCAAAATACTTATAAAGTGTTTTTACAGCTGATGATCAGAACCTCATTACAGATTTTATTTCAAGTTGGACTTTGCAATCCCTGAAGTAGAAAGAAGCAAGAAAGAAGTGCTGGGTAGCACACTGGGGGCGAGGGTGGAGGCTAAAGTAGGGGTAAGTGCACTTGCTTTTTGAAAAGTGGCAAAGCAGTTCATTATAGGCCAGCATATTCAACTCTGATCAGTGGATTTGTTCTGCCATCCATTCTTTTGCTACGTTTCTCACCCTTACCTTACTCCAGGGCTCTCCTGCATTACTACATAAACAATTTCTAATTGCTGGGAACTTGCTTCCACCTCAAGGGAGCATAAATCTTATTCAGAGAGCTGTTGTCCTCCATGGGAATAAACACACACACACACACACACACACATCACTTGCCATTGAATCGACTCCAACTCCTAGTGACCTCAAGTGTGTCAGAGTAGAACTGCGTTTCATAGGAGTTGATTCTCAGGACTTTCTTCTGAGGCACCTCTGGGTAGACTCAAACTCCCAAACCCCTCAGTTAGCAGTGAGTGAATTAACCTTTTGCACCATCCAGGGATTCCCAGCAAAGGAAGAAAATTCCTCAAAGCTTCAAAGATGAAACGATTGAAACTACCACTCCAACTCTGATGTCTGTATTGAAGGGGGGTGGGTAATGGATAAGATTTGTACACTCCTCTAGAAATCTAGGTATAATTTATGATTTTTTTTTTTTTCCATGGGAGAATGTAGTCTGAGATTCAATTAGCTTCAAGGGATTTTTTAGAACATGATCCACTGGTGAGTTGGAGATAATGATTTAAAAATCAGATTCAAATAGAAATTGATCAATAGAAACGTCTGCAGACACTTTTATACGGCCTAGATAGGATTATTTAATTTGCTTTTCTAACAAATATAAATTTAAATTAAAAATAAAGAATACTGAAAACAAAATTTATTAAATCAAATTTATCCTTAATTAATTAAATTTTCTTGAAAACTTAAATATAAGAACAAAGCCTTATGATTTATGTAAACATTTTTAATAGCCTATTATTATGCAAAAGCTGGACATTGGGTAAGGAAGACAGAAGAATTGATACCTTTGGTGTTGGTGAAAAATAGCGAATATACCATGGATTGCCAGAACAAACAAATTGGTTTTTGAAGAAGTACAGCAAGAATGCTCCTCAGAAGCAAGGATGGTGAGAATTTGTTTCATGTACTTTGAACATGTTATCAGGGAGGCTCAATCTCTGGAGAAGGACATCATGCTTGATAAGTAGAGGGTCAGTGAAAAAGAGGAAGACCCTCATACAGACAATCTACACAGTGGCTGCGACAATGGGCTCAAACAATTTTAAGGATGCCTCAGGACCAGGTAGTGTTTCCTTCTGTTGTACATGGGGTCACTACGAGTCAGAAGTAACTCGACGTCATCTAACAACATTATTATTGTTCTCTTTAAAAATAACTAAATAACAATTGATATTTAAAAAGTAACCAACATAGGACATTTTTACATTCCCACCAAACTCTAAAACAAGGAAGGAACACTTGGACTGAAAAATAGGATGAGAATGAGTTAGCACTGTTTAAAATTGCTCTAATTATTGTTCATAACCTCCTCCACCACCACCACACAAAGCAATAAGAAAAAAAAAAGTAACACGAAGCTTGCAAGTGGTATGGAGGTATCTTTAAGACATCTGACACCACCATCAAAATAGAAAAAGAAATACTAATTAAGAAAAAAAAAAGATTGTAATTGGGTTTTAGCAGGAGTAGATAAAGGCAACAATACAACTGAATGGTATTTGAAAGCATTTTATTATAGCTGGATCTTATATATTTTTGCCAACGGGGAAATATATTTGTATTTGTTTGCTATTGCAACTGAATACAATTACCACAAATGAAGTGATTTAAACAACACAAATTTACTGTTGTTGTTGTTAGGTGCCATCAATTCCAACTCATCACGAACTGTCGAACAGAACACTGCCTGGTCCTGCATATCCTCACAATCATTGCTATGTTTGACCTCATTGTTGCAGCCACTGTGTCAGTCCATCTCATTGAGGGTCTTCCTCTTTTTCGCTGACCCTCTAGTCTACCAAGCATGATATCCTTTTCCAAGGACTGGTCCCTCCTGATAACATGTCCGAAGTATGTGAGGTGAAGTCTTGCCATCCTTGCTTCTGATGAGCATTCTGGCTGTACTTCTTAAAAGATAGATTTGTTCGTTCTTCTAGCAGTCCATAGTATATTCAATATTCTGTGACAACATCATAATTCAAAGGCATCAATTCTTCTTTGGTCTTCTTTATTCATTGTTCAGTTTTCATATGCGTATGAGGCAATTGAAAACACCATGGCTTGGGTCAGGCACATGTTAGTCTTCAAGGTCACATTTTTGCTTTTTAACACTTTAAAGAGGTCTTTTGCAGCAGATTTGCCCAATCCAATGTGTCTTTTGATTTCTTGACTGCTGCTTCCATGGGTATTGATTGTGGATGCAAGTAAAATGAAATTCTTGACAATTTCAATCTTTTCTCCATTTATCATGATGCTACTTATGGGTCCAGTTGTGAGGATTTTTGTTTTCTTCATACTGAGGTATAATCCATACTGAAGGCTGTGGTCTTTGGTATTCATCATTAAGTGCTTCAAATCCTCTTCATTTCAGCAAGCATGGTTGTGTCATCTGCATATGAGTCTTCCTCCAATCCTGATGTCCCATTCTTCTTCATATAGTCCACCCTCTCGGATTATTTGCTCAGCATACAGATTGAATGGGTATGGTGAAAGACTACAACCCTAATGTGCACCTTTCCTGACTTTAAGCCACACAGTATCTCCTTGTTCTGTTCCAGTGACTGCCTCTTGGTTTATGCACAGGTTCCTCATGAGCACAATTAAGTGTTCCAAAATTCCCATTCTTCAAAATTTTGCCTATAATTTGTTATGATCCACACAGTCCAATGCTTTTGCATAATCAATAAAACACAGTAAACAACTTTCTTGTATTCTCTGCTTTCAGCCAGGATCCATCTGACATCAGCAATGATATCCTTCTTTCCAGGTCCTCTTCGGAATCCCACTTGAATTTCTGGCAGTTCCCTGTTGATGTACTACTGTAACAGCTTTTGAATGATCTTCAGCAAAATATTACTTGTGTGTGATATTAATGATATTGTGCAATAATTCCCACATTGTGTTGGATCTCCTTTCTTTGGAATGGGTACAAATGTGTATCTCTTCCAGTCAGTTGGCCAGGTAGTTGTCTTCCAAATTTCTTGGCACAGACAAGTGAACACTTCCAGTGTTGCACATGTTCCTTGAAACATTTCAGTTGGTATCCCATCAGTTCCTGTAGCCTTGTTTTTCACCAGTGTCTTCAGTGCAGCTTGGATCTCTTCCTTCAGTACAAGGGATTCTTGATCATATGCTATCTCCTGAAATGACCAAACTGTTGACCAATTCTTTTTGGTACAGTGACTCTGTATTCCTTCCATCTTCTTTTGATGCTTTCTGCATCATTTAATATTTTCCCCATAGAATCCTTCAGTATTGCAATTTAAGACTTGAACTTTTTCTTCAGCTCTTTCAGCTTGAGAAATGCCAAGTGTGTTCTTCCCTTTTCATTTTCTATCTCCAGGTCTTTGCACATGTTATTATAATACTTTACTTTGTCTTCTTGAGCCCCCCTTTGAAATCTTTTGTTCAACTCTTTTACTTCATCATTTCTTATAATTATCTTATAATTCTGGAGTTCCCAGTTTGGACATAGTTTCCACTGAGCTTTGTGTTGGCTGGCCCGTGTTCATTTCTGGAGGTTCTGTGGGAGAATACATTTCCTTGCATTTTCCACCTTCTAAAGGCTATCTACATTTCTTGTCCAGTGGCCCTATTTCCTCTTCAAAGTCAGACTAAAAAAAAAAAAAAGACAATAAAAGGAAACCAAAATACAAAAAAAAAAAAACTCTGAAGAAACCTAATTTCAGAAGTGGTAACTCTAATCAGCACCTCTTCCTCTAGTATAAAGTACAGTAATTCCTTTCTAACATTGAAATTATGTCCTTCCAGGACAAGTCTCATTGATAATCTTAAACTGTATTGGAAAAATAGATTGGGAGATCAATAAAATAAATACCTCTATGAAGGTACTTGTGCGTACTTTAATTTTTGCTGAAATAAAATAATAAATCACAAAATTAAGAGAATTATACTATTTTATATATAATAAATTAATGTTAATATAATATATAATAAATTAATATTAATAGATAGTATACTACTACTTTTATCTCTTCTTGGTTAATTGTAGCTTTCAGAATCTTTTTCCCACCAAAAAAAACCCAAACCAAATCCACTGCCATCGAGTCGACTCTGACTCATAGCGACCCCATAGTACAGAGTAGAACTGCCCCATAGGGTTTCCAAGGAGCGCCGGGTAGATTCCTACTGTTGACCTTTTGGTTAGTAGCCAAGCTCTTAACCACTGCACCACCAGGGGGTGCTTTGTATGTTTCTGAAAATGTGTTTAGTGAAAGTTAATTTTTTCCCTTTTCTTTACATATAGATATCAGATTTATGGATCCTGCTTCCCATTTCATCCTAGACACAGAATAACTTGAAATATATACACACACACACAAAATAAATTTGGAAGTATGCCTACCATTTCAGGAAATGCTAATATGATGACTTCAAAGAAGAATAGGTACCCATGTATCTGCAAATAGAATAAGGAAACAAATAAAATAAACTTAACACATTTTTCAGACTGAATTAAGAAATACTGAATTAAAAAGTTATATATGTGGTTTCCAAGCACACAGTCATACTTTCTTACCTCTTTAGCACCTGAAATTAGTATTAGGTAAGTCAGGATACCTACCTTTGAAATTGCTTCTTTGATTAATTATTCTTCCCAGTGGCCAGAAGTCTTGGATGATGATGCAGCTATTTTGTACGTCCTACACTGAGGCAACACTGTAGGATAGATATTTAAACTTCATGGGTCTAGCTTATGGCACTCACATATCAATTGGCAGAGTGGAGGAAAATGCTACTGATGTTGGTGAGCTTCCAAAAACATCAGGTAGAAAACATGCTCACATTGTTGCTTCTGCCTTAGAGATTCTTGAGAATTTTCATATATACCTAACTTCATTTACTGGTAGAACTCTATATGGATCTCAGGATAAAGAATGTATAGAAGAATAAAAATTTAAAGATGTGTTCATTGTTTAAACTTGGATGGAGAGTTGAGCAAAGGGTTTTAATTCTTCTAAATATTAGAAATCTATTGTTTAGGCATAAAGCTAGACTTTGGCTCCATTGAAGATCATATTTGCAGTTCCATTAAACAAGTGGTCAGTATAATACTCTGGTTCCATCCAAAGGAGTGGCCATGACATTATAGCTCACTGGTGACTCTTTTTCTGGCAGAGACTTTGTGATGAGGATACCCACACTCTCTGAATTCCTGGACTTTCATGTAAGGCTAGATGTCAAGGCTGAATAATGGTCAATATTCTTTCTCCTAGCTCAGAAATAGTCTCTAAAAGCATTAAATATATGGGCTCATATCTATATGACCTTGGGAAAACTGTTTTCTACTTTGCCCTCCCTTAACTCAGGGAGTAATGCTCAACTTTTTTATAGGGTTAACTGATGGTAAGATTGAATGGGTTCATTATTGAGAAGAGTGATTTAATAATATGTAATACAGTTCATAAATATTAAGTATAATTAAGGAGGTAGTATAATTCCTAATGGGTCACTGGTGGCACAGTGGTTAAGAGCTTGGCTGCAAAGTAAAAGGTCAGCAGTTCAAATCCACCAGCCACTCCTTGAAAAGCCTATGAGGGCAGTTCTACCATGTCCTATAGGGTCGCTATGAGTTGAAAGAGGATCAGCATCAATGGATTTGTTTTTTTGGGTTTTTTTTGTTTATAATCCCTAACACGGAGTCCCTGAGTAGTGCAGATAGTTTACGCGCTTGGCTGCCAACTGAAAGGTTAGAGGTTCTAGTCCATCCAGAGGCTCCTGGGAAGAAAATTCTGATGATCTACTTTCCAAAAATCAACCATTAATAATGCTAGTGAAATAAGTCAAGCATATAAGGACAAATATAGTATTATCTCTCTTTCATAAGAAAGCTAGAATAGATAAATATGCAGAGAGCAATGTTCATTGGTGGCTACCAGGAAGAGGAGGGGAGAAGGGGAAAGTATGCTTTAGATCATAGACACTTGTTATTTTTGATGATGGGAAAAGTGACACCAAATGTGGATGTAGTGAGCACAGCATAACCAAAGTAAAAATGAGTGTTTGAGCACATATCAGTGGGTATAGGCATATTGGTATATGGGTAGGTACAGGTGTATTCATAGGTGAGAACAGATAAAAGCATCTATAGGTATGTGCAAATACAAATATGTGGGTGGAGGCACATATATTCATTGAAGACACAAATAAAGATGCTCCTCAGACATAACTAAACACCTTCAAAGATTGGTTTTCTGGGTCTGAAAGCTTAGGACCATAGTCTCATTGGACAACCCAGTCAATTGGCATAAAATAGTTCACAAAAATCATGTTCTGCATCTCAGTGAAGTGAATAGAGGCTGGGGTCTTAAAAAGCTTGTGAGCAGCCATCTAAGATACAACTACTGGTCTCTACTAGCCAGGAGCAAAAGAGTAAGAAAGTAACCAAAAGCTCAGCGAAGAAACAAGTCTACATGAGCCACAATCTTATCTGCCCTGAGACCAGAACTAGATGGTGCCGGCTACCAGCACTGACCAGTCTGACTGGGGTCAAAATAGATGATACCAGATAGAATGAGAGAAAATTGTGGAGCAGAACTCAAATTCTTAAAAAAAAAAAAAAAAAGCCAGACAAACTGGAAGAGTAGAGAAGAGAGACTCCCTGAGACTATGGTTCTGAGATACTCTTTAAACTTAGAACTGAGCCTATCCCCTGAGATCACCTTTTAGTGAAATAGCAGAGCAGCACACAAAATAAAGGTCATGACCCATAAGATCAGTGTTCTGTTTAAAAACCATCTGTATGAGACCAAAAGGTCATCAATTACTCAAAAGCAAAGATGAGAAGATAAGGTGGCAGGGAAACTAGAGTACTAGAAATGGAACAAACAGAACATAATTAAAGAGAATATTGACACATTGTGATGAATGTAACTAGTGTCACCGAACAATTTGTGTGGAAATTGTCAAATGGGAACCTAACTTGCTCTGTAAACTTTCACCAACAACTCAGTAAAATATTATTAAAAAAAAAAAGAAAATCAGCCATTAAAACCTATGGTTCTATTCTGACACACATGGGGTCACCATGAATTGGAATTGACTGGATGGCAACTAGAGTTTATAATCCCAAAGAAGGTCTAGATATTAAATTTAAAGTCCTAATTAGAATTTTTGCTACCTGAAATACACTTATATTATAATGGACTGTTCAAGAACACTACAGTTAAGCATCATAAAAGAATATTACAGCTACCAAAATACAAGGTTATGAACCCATGTCCTTAAAAACAATTGCATTATGAATTTGTGTCTTAGCTATCTAGTGCTGCTATATAATATAACTGCCACAAGTGGATGGCTTTAACAAACAAAAAATTATTTTCTCATAGTTTAGGAGAATAATAAAAAATAAACCCATTGCCATAGAGTCGATTCCGATTCATAGTGACCCTATAGGACAGAGTAGAACTGCCCCATAGGGTTTCCAAGGAGTGGCTGGTGGATTCAAACTGCAAACCTTTTTGTTAGCACCCTGACCTCTCAACCACTGCACCACCAGGGCTCCTTAGGAGACTGGAAGTCCAAATTCAGGGTGCCAGCTCAAGGGGAAGGCTTTCTCTCTCTATCAGCTCTGGAGAATATTCTTGTCTCTTCAGCTTCTGTTTTCTGGTTTCTTGGAGATCTCCATGTATTTTGGCATCTATCTTACCCTGGGTCTAGGAGGTTCTCAGCATAGTTACCTTGGGTCCAAAGGACGCACTCCACTCCCAGATCTTTTTTCTTGGTTTAGTAGATCCAATTCTCGATGCTGGCTTCTCCTTTTAACTCTTGTGAGATAAAAGGTGATGTAGGCCATACCCCAGGAAAACTCCCCTTATATTGGATCAGGGCTGTGAACTGAGTAAGGCTGTCACATCCCACCCTAATCCTGCCTTATTAACATAACAAACTTCACCTAACCCTTTTAACATAACCATTAACCACAGGCAGAGATTAGGATATACAACACACAGGACAATTACATCAGATCACAAAATGGAAGACAGTCAGACAATAACGGGAATCATACCCTAGCCAAGTTGACACATATTTTAGGGGGTTCAACCCATTACATTCTGTAATATGATATGTGTCAGAATCATTCGGTTTATAATTATACGACTGTGCTGATATGAGGATTTTATCACAGTTAACCCAGGGAAAGCATATTTTGTTTAAGATCATCAACATGTGGTTGACTTGAAACAAGGGCTTCTCAGTGACATGAAAATTGTGATTTGTAATGGGTAACACACTAAAATAAGCCTTCCTAAAGCAATGTTCTGTGAGGGTACTTCTGCTTGGTTTTTGTTCATTCTGTACATTGCAATCTTGATGTTAATGGTTTGGGAAGATCCACCCACTCCAAAGTAATACATGAATGCAATGGATTAAGATTATTTACACACCATGAGATAGAGAAGTTATATTTAGCTTACTTGATTAACAGAAACATATATGCAATTAATATTACCAACTGCCTTAGTTTTCTAGGGCTACCATTAAAAAAATTCCACAAAGTGGGTGGCTTTAAAGAACAGAAATTTAATTTCTAACAGTTGTAGAGATTAGTGGTCCAATTCAAGGTCTCGGCCATGTTGACTCCTCCTGAGGGCTCTGAGAGACGAACTGTTTCATGCTTCTCTCCTAGTTTCTGGTGGTTGCCAGCACCAAAATAGATGGATCCTCAGATGATGCCCTCTCCTGTTCATGTCTGTTTCCATGTCTATCCTTATTTTTTATAAAATGCCACTCAGAGCCCACGCTACCCTGATATGACTTTGTTAATTTAACTGACATCATCTGCAAAGAAAAAAAACTATGTACCCAGACAAGGTCACATTTACTGGAGCAGAGATTAGGACTTCAATATATCTTTTCTGGGGATACAATTCATTCCATAATACCCACATTTCCAGTTTAGAGTATAAATAGCTCTCTGATTTCAAAATTAAACTGGTAGAAGTCCCATTTTCCAGATTAGAGAAATTCTCTTACTCCCTAAATTGAGAAACTTTGGAGACTTACTCAATGCAAACTGCCCATTAGAGCTTGCAAATTTCTTCTACAAACAAACTGGAGAATCCAGTTGGCACACAAGTGAGACCACGGTTTGCCTGGCCTTGTTCCTGTTGCTGTTCTAACAAATCTCTCCTGAAAGTTGCTCCTGTGCGGTTGGCCTCCTGCTGTCCAGCGTGGAGATGACCCTGCCTGTCAGAAGGGAAGGGGGCTGGTGCCTGGACGTCTCAGATCAGAGTCATGGGTTCATGCGCACATGTTCAAGCATTTCCCTGAGGCCTGTTTCTAAGCCAGGATAGCTGGCCCAGCCTGCACTCCAACCACAACTGCTCCTTTTCCCAGAACCAGGCCTGGCAAGTGACCTGAGTCATCAGCCCAGTCTCCCTCCCTTCATGCTGATGTTCCCTTTCGGGGCCCTTGATGTCTTTTATGCCGCTGTGGTTGGGACAATCTCAGTCTATCTGGGGGGGGGGAATTCTCAATAACTGTATGTTATTAAATCTTGGCCTCGGTTCAGTAGCAATAACAAACACTTCCAACTCTGTTCACAAAGTGAGTTTTCCATTTGTAAATCTAATATAGTTTTAATTATAGATGAAAGATATTACTCTTGAATATTTTTATATACTGGATTCCATCGAGAAGATTTTGAGACACTGGTAGGAGTAAGAAGGGTATAAGATGACGAGGGGCATTTTCCCAGTGTATAAGAAAAAACCACGATTACTTTAATCATTAGTTATGCAATTTTCTAAGAGTAGAAAAAGAAAAGTTTTTTTTTTTTTTTTTTTTTTAAATGGCAGAAGCCCTGGAAACCGCATCTCAGGAACTGGAAATAACTTGTCAGTATTTTCTTTTTCTTCATGCTCAAAATTCATTTTTAGTAACAGTGAAACCAATTTGAAAGGAAATACAACACTTAAAGCAAATGAAAAGGAAATGAACACCAGCAGTAAATGGTAAGAAGAAATACAGTTCAGAGTGTTCTTCGGAGATCTTGCCTCTTGGGATTAAATGTTGGAAGTCTAATTCTTATTCTTATTTCTAAAATTTTGCAGTCATGAAACTACCTATTATTCATTCTATTACATCTAATTGTTCTCTTAATAGTACAGGTCTGGGCTCAAATAGACTTAAGTTTAGATCAAATCCCTTAATTTCTCTGAGATGTTTTTTCTTTCCTTAGATGTAAAGTAGAACAAAATGATACTTACGTTTTAATTATGAGGATTAAAAATAAAGTACCTAGTTCTGGGCCTGCCACATGGGGAAAGCAGTTATTACATGGCAACAGCTATAATTATTATTTCTGATATTAGCATTTATCTTAGTTATCTAGAGCTGCTATAACAAAAATACCACAAGTGGGAAGCTATAACAGACAT
Organism: Trichechus manatus latirostris; assembly: GCF_000243295.1. Lineage (NCBI taxonomy): Eukaryota > Metazoa > Chordata > Mammalia > Sirenia > Trichechidae > Trichechus > Trichechus manatus. Next base: position 5,678,887 of record NW_004444052.1, read on the forward strand.
TTATTTTATTACAGTTTAGGAGGCTAAAAGTCTGAATTCAGGGCGCCATCTCTAGGGGAAGGCTTTCTTTCTCTGTTGGCTCTGAAGGAAGGTCTTTATTCCTTGGCTGCTTGGTGATCTTCGTGTGGCATGGTGTCTATATTTTCCCATCTCTGCTTCCTCGCTTGCCTGTTTAATCTCTTTTTGTATCTCAGAGAGATTGACTCAAGACACGCCCTACACTAATCCTGTCCCATTAACGTAACAAAGACAACCCATTCCCAAAGGAATTATAACCATAGACATAGAGGTTAGGATTTCTAACACATATTTTTGGGGGACACAATTCAATCCATAACAGTATTATAATAATAATTCGTTTTAATCTTTGAGGTATTGTTTCTAACACCTGTGTGGCAAATGCATCCAAGAAAAGGTATTAAACTCACATGCCCAAAACTGTTAGAAATAAAGATATTTTACAATAACATAATTATAATCATAGCGGAGAACTAAGCCATAGGACAATAAATAAAGATTTGTCTCAGTCAGCAGAAGAACGCATAAACTGGAGAGTGAATGGGGCATTTGGGGCTAAGTGTTTGTAATCAGGCTAAGGAAGTTTATCTGTAGAGAAATGTTAAGACGCAGATGCTGCTTGCCAGGAAAGATGCCCACAATTAGGAAGAAGTTAGATGTCTGGCATCTCCTTCCATTATTGTATTTTTCCCCGACCTGTATTGCTTGGTTTTCATTCCACTCCTTATGTCTTTCTGCTGTGGTTAAGCTTAAAAATTGTCCCTTGAAAGAGTACTATCCTTTTGTCGGTTGCATTTTTATCTAATGAACTTCCATTGACTGTTCCCTATTGAATATTCTAACAGTAATTTAGCAAACACTTATTTGACACTTTCTATTTGACACTGACATTATTCAAGGCCCTAGGTAGATACATAGATAAATAAAATGCAGTCTATGCTCTCAAATAAGTTAATGCATTTGGAGAGACATCAAGGAAACAAATGATCTTAACATGATAAAACTTCGTAATAACAATCTGTTAGGGTGATGTGGATTGGAAGAGGGGCAGTCAGAAACTGTTTCTTGTAGGAAAGTGATGTTTTACTTAGTTTTTGTAAATGAGTTTACAAAAAGGACAAGTATAGGGCTGGAATAAGGAAGAGAGGAGACTTCTTACTCTTCTCCAAAGGGATTTGTGGTCATTTGCATAGATAACTGGCTAGTGGTGAATGGAAAACATCCAGGCTTTTCAGGAATGATTAGATGTTGGCTCAGAAAAGATAATAATTTCTCAGAACTCAGAATATCAATGAAGTTTTGACTGGATTCCAAACTACAGAAAGCCCACTGGGAACCTGAACATGTCATATGGTCATTTTCCCAGGTACAGAATATTGGAGATAGATGTCCTTAGCATCAAGACAATCCCCACGATGATCAACATATTAATCATTATTTTATGTATTCTCTAAACTCTCTTCTCCCATGTGTTGTACTCATCTAGAAACCTGTTCCACATGTACCCTCCACTACCGTCATGGATGAACCCAGCCACATGCCTTCTTTTAGGTCTATACTCATGAAACAGACCACTAATTAGAGAAGCACACACACGTGCACACACACACACACACACACACAGATCAATGCCAATATAAAATAGTTGTCAATTCTGTATTTCTTTAGATAGTTTCCTTTCACACTACTTATAGCAACGATTTCAAACTTTTTCTGCTTCTCTCGAAACTCTAATAACCCATTTAAATCCCTATATTCTGGAAAGAGAGTCTTGCCTACTCCTTGAATCAGTAAATAAAAGTCATCAGATGGGAATTCCTTCAATTTGTCCATCCAAAACATACAAATCAAAATATACAAGTCAAAATATACTCAGACTTCCCATTTTCTTTCATATTACAATGCCAAAAGTGTCTCTCCATCAAGTAATTTTGTGAAGTGGTTAAAGCAATCAGCTGCTAACTGAAAGGTCAGTGGTTCAGCACTACCAGTGGCTCCGAGGGGGAAAGATATGGCAGTCTGCTTCCGTAGAGATTTACGGCCTTGGAAATCCTAGGGGGTCGCTATGAGTCAGAATCCATTTGACAGCAGTGAGTTTGGTTTTTTGGTTCAGGATTTTAATTCCCAAGAGCCATACACTCTCAGTTATCCTTCTCTTTCTTGTGTTCTTGTTTATTCTTCTAAGGTCTGTTACGGTCTCTTTCATCATAGGGATATTTTTCTATATTCAATATTACTCTCAAGTTCTTGTATCTATGACTCTCTCTTCTTCTCTTTACAGCTATGTGCATCTAAAGGCATTTTGGAGAAGCAGATTGTCTTAGTTATCTAAGAATTTCATTTTACTTGGATCCACAATGAACACCCATGGAAGCAGCAGTCAAGAAATCAAATGATATATTGCATTGGGCAAATCTGCTGCAAAAGATATCTTTGAAGTGTTGAAAATCAAAGATGTCATTTTGAGAACTAAGGTGCACCTGACCCAAGCCATGATGTTTTCAATTGCCTCATATGAGTGTGAAAGCTGGACAATGAATAATGACGACTGAAGAAGAATAGATATCTTTGAATTATGGTGTTGGCAAAGAATATTGTATATACCATGGAATGCCAGAAGAATGAATGAATCTGTCTTGGAAGAAGTACATCCAGAATACTCCTTAGAAGCAAGGATGGCGAGACTTCGTCTCACATACTTTGGACATGTTATCAGGTGGGACCAGTCCCTGGAGAAGGATGTCATACTTAGTAAAGTAGATGATCAGTGAAAAAGAGGAAGACTCTCAATGAGATGGATTGAAACAGTGGTTGCAACAATTGGCTCAAACATAGCAATGATTTTGATTATGGCGCAGGACCGAGAAGTGTTTCTTTCTGTTGTACATGGGGTCCTATGAGTTGGAACTGATCTGACGGCACCTAACAAGCTTTCTCCCTGTCATCTCTGGATGAAAGTCCTTGTCTTTGCAGATTGTTTCCTTGTTCCTTGGAGATCTCCACGTGGCATAGCATCAATCTTCCCTCATCTCTTCTTCTCTAGCTTGCTTGTTTAATCTCTTTTATATCTCAGAAGCGTTTGACTCAAGACACACCCGACACTAATCCTGCCTCATTAACATAATGAAGACAAACCCATTCCCAAATGGGGTTATAACCACAGGCATAAACCAAAAAACCAAACCCATTGCCAGCAAGTCAATTCTTACTCATAGTAACCCTATAAGACAGAGTAGAACTGCCCCCATAGGATTTCCAAGGAGCAGCTTGTGGATTTGAACTGCTAGCCTTCTGGTTAGCAGCCAAGCTCTTAACCACTGCACCACCAGGGCTCCACCACAGGCATAGAGGCTAGGATTTACAGCACATATTTTTTGGGGGCACAATTCAATCTGTAGCACAAATATTTGGAAGAAAGTATAAGGAAGATATAGAGCTAACTTCCCAACCCAAAATCCCTGGGTGTTATGGATTGAATTGAATCCCCCCAAGATATGTGACGGAGCCCTGGTGGCACAGTGGTTAAGAGTTATGGGTGCTAACCAAAAGGTTGGAAGTTCCAATCCACTAGCCGCTCCTTGGAAACCCTATTGGGGCAGTTCTGCTCTGTCCTATAGGGTAGCTATGAGTAAGAATCAACTCCACAGCAATGGGTTTTTTTATACCCTTGGATGGAGCCCTGGTAGCATAATTGTTAAGAGATTGGCTGCTAACCAAAAGGCAGCAGTTCGAATCCGCTAGCTGCTCCTTGGAAATTCTATGGGGCAGTTCTACTCTGTCCTATAGGGTTGCTATGAGTCAGAATTGACTGGACGGCAGCGGGTTTGGTTTCGGTTTTTATATCTGTAAACATAATCCCTTTTGGGAATAGGCCTTTCTTTGTTATATTAATTAGGCCATATCAGTGTAGGGTGTGCCCTAAACTTAATAGCTTCTAAGTTTTATAAGGAACAACATAGACACAAAGATAAGCAAGCACAAATGGAGGGGAGGGGAGCTTGATACCACATGAAGATTGCCAAGTGACTAAGGAAATCTGGGGCTATAGATAAGGATCTTTCTTTACAGCTGACAGACAGCGAGCCTTCTCCTACAGTCAGCACCCTAAATTCAGACTTCTAGCCTCTTAAATTGTGAGAAAATAAATTTCTGTTTTTTTTTTAAAGGCACCCATTTGTGGTATTTGTGTTACAGCCACACTAAGAAATTAAGGCATGAAAAAATTAGCAGCTTCAATTGAGAACATGTCAAGGGAAGAAGCATACTCAGTAGAGAACAGGTTTCCATTAGTCAAAACATGGAGGAAACATTGACCAAAGAGGTGGAGAATTTAGTATGATTTTATTATTTTGCAAGAGCATTTTAGTGGGCATGAAGGTAGAGTTTAGTAGGATGTAAAGAGAGTAATAGAGTGTGATTCACTTTAGATAGCACAATAAGATATGGGGATGAAACTGGTAGAACAATGTTTCCAAAACATTCCTAGTAATAAAATTCAACTGGAACTCTTGTTAAAAATACATATTCCCAATTTTATCCCCATGTCTGATCTATATAAGTAGGAATTTGAATTTATAACCAGCACTGTGCATGATTTTTATGATGAGTCAAACACAAGAAACACAGCCATAGAGGGTTTGTGCATGTGTGTCCAGGGAGAGGAGTTATGTGAATGGGTGCTAGTCTTTGACACTAGGTATTAAACAGACATTAAAAATTCAGAGAATCTGGGTTCTAACAGCTTCTTGGAGCTCCATGAACCCTTGGACCATAACAGAATTACCTGTAGCTTGGATGGTAATCTTTAGTTCTCTAGATGTGGTTCCTCGGATGTTCCTTTTTGTGCTCAAGCTGGCATCAGTTGCTTGGCGCATAAAAATTTTAACGATAAGCAAGTACATATGAGGTTCTAATTGTATTAGGATGGGGTGAAAGTGATTTGGAGACCTGAAGCCTCAGTGTCTGTGGCAGTTTCAGTCTAGCAGTGGTGTTTTCCGGGAGTCTCTGGGCTGTTCTTGACACAGCTGTGTACAGGGATTTGGGAATAGCCAGCCAAAACTTGTTATATGCCTGAATTAGGGCAGTGGTGGTATGGGGCAAGATGAAGAACAGAGAAAAGAAATATTTAAGCTGTTACTTTGAGCAGCCCTTATGATTGATTAGATTTTAAGGGAGTGACAGAAAGATGAAGGGCTAGTCTGTCTTGGGAGACTAGATAACTAATAATACCATTGACCAGAAGAGAAAATGCACAGCAAAGAGATTTTTTCAGGGTAGGTAAGATTAATTTTGTATATCTGGAGTTTGACATGCCTATAGCGCATTCACAGAAGCCCTGCTGGCATACTGGTTAAGAGCTATGGCTTCTAACCAAAATGTCAGCAGTTTGAAACCACCAGGTGCTCCTTGGAAACCCTATGGGACAGTTCTACCCTGTCCTGTAGGGTTGCTATAAGTCAGAATCAACTTGATGACAACAGGTTTGGTTTTCTTTTATAGTGCATTTACATGGAAATGTCCAATGATATATTTTTGGAACTCAGGAGAGAGACATAGGTGGAAGATTCAGATTCTATAGTAATCAGTACGTAGGAAGTATTAAGGGTCTTGAGGTGGAAGAGATCACTCTGGGAAAAGAATAGCATAGGAAGTGAAATGGGTGGAAGAAGGAATCATGGATCAATAGCAATGTTTAGATGGTGAACAAATAGGAGCAGGACATGAAGGAACTTGAGAAGAACTGGCCATAGAGACACATGGAGTGTCAGAAGAGTTGAATCAGAGTGAGCTGAGCAATCTAATAGAACAGAGAGTGTAAGACAAAGGAAGTGATGTATAGTGTCAAACATAGCAGATAGGATGGAAATGTATTTGCTTGATTTGGCAATTAGAAAGTCCTTGCTAACAATCAAAAGAGTGGTCTTAGTGGGACAGAAACTTGGTTGCAGTGTGAAAAGGAATTAATGAAAAGTGAGAAACCAAAGACTTTCCTTTGAAAAACGAATGGAAAAGAAAGCAGGGGGGGACATAGCTAAAGAAATCCCAGGACTAAGAGAAAGGTTTTTAAAATTTCCATTTTTTTTTGTTTTTTTTCTTCTAAGTCGGGGAGAGCTGCAGTGTAGATTCTCGTTGAAGAAAAGTCTTCAAAGAGAAGGGAGAACTGAATGTTAGAGCAAAAAGGAAGGATGATGGTTGAAACCATTTCTGGAGGAGAAGAGACACAGGTGGGATCAAGAGTGCCAGTGTCAGTGATGATCATAAATGTGAGGAGACACACAATCACTCTGGAAACTGAAAAGAAGCCTGGAAGTGTAGGCCAGATCTAACGGTGTATGTATGGGAAATAATGATGAAGGAAATCGTAAATCTTCAAATGAGAAAATGGTGGTGTGGGTTAGTGCCTGGAGTGCACAGAGTGGCAAGGCTCTAGAATTGTTGCTTAGAAGAGGAAGTTGGTGAAAGACAAGAAAATGATTAATAAATTATACTAATGGGGCAACTAAGATTAGAAGAGTAAAGTGTACTAACAGCAACCCTTGCATTGGGCAAATCTGCTACAGAAGACCTCTTTGAATTATTAAAAAGCAAAGATGTCACCTTGAAGACTAAGGCGTGCCTGACCCAAGCCACGGTGTTTTCAATCATCTCATATGAATTTGAAATCTGTAAGATGAATAAGGAAGACCAAAGAAGAATTGATGCCTTTGAATTGTGGTGTTGGCGAAGAATATTGAATATACCATGGACCACCAGAGGAAAGAACACATCTGTCTTGGAAGAAATACAGCCAGAATGCTGCTTAGAAGCAAGGATGACAAGACTATGTCTTACATACTTTGGACATGTTATTAGGAGGGACCAGTCCCTGGAGAAGTACATCATACTTGGTAAAGTAGAGGGTCAGCGAAAAAGAGAAAGACCCTCAATGAGATGGACTGACATAGTGGCGGCAACAATGGGCTCAAGCATAACAACGATTGTGAGGATGGCGCAGGACCCGGCAGTTTCATTCTATTGTATATAGGGTTGCTATGAGTCGGAACCAACTCAATGGCATCTAACGACAACAACAACAGCAACCCTTAGGGTTGTACCTTTCTCTGCAGCATTACTTGGTAGCCTGAATTCAGGAGTAGAGTCAGTGTTGAGCTATATATCTATGTTTGCAGCATAGGAAATGCCTATAAGTTAGCCGATGTTCCTTGTGTGGAGAAATTAAGATGATTGCCAATGGGGTACACTCTGAGTGAGGAATGAGGTGGTGATAAAAGTGAGTCAGCAGAAGGGATGAAAAGGAAGGATAAAATTAGAAATCTATCTTTCTCATTTTTAAATCCAAACCTGTATTCTTGAGATTGCAGGCATTTTCCCTTTCATGACTTGAAGAATCAGCCATAAAGCCAAGACTAGTACTTGCTAATTGACTTGGAGAATTACTGCAGGTGGTTACAACTCTCACCATCTGCTTTGAACCCTCTGTCCAGTCTGTTGTCCTGGATTTCTCTGCCATTGGCATCACTACTCGGAAGCTTTCTCTCTGCCTGGCCTAAACAGATTGATTACCTACTTGGACAGTCTGCTGTTCTCTGAACAATTGCCACAACATGTGCTATTTCTCAGATTACCCCCACAGTATCTATGATGAGCAATAAGTGGTGGCCCACCTTCCAAAACAGCTCCCAGGACACTATGCCTGCTTGAGGGGGCCTTTTGGGAGGGTTCATTGCCATGTTTCTAGGTGGAGTAAATTTTGGGTCCACATTTCTCCTGAAAACTGAGACACGTTTAATAAATTGGGGCTATTTTAGAATACCCAAGACCACAGAAGGGTAAAGTATGGATGTTAAAGGAATATAAACCATAAGAATTATACAATGCTTGATAATCAACATTTGGTGATAGGAAATGTAATTCTCTTCTGAAGATATCATGCTGAGGTTTAATCTTCCAAATTTTCCAGAGAGTTGGGCTATTATTCTGGGCTCTTATACTCATTGAATCATCATTGTGTATTCCATAATTTAGAAGCATGAATGGTTGAAATCATAATTATTTTGGCAGTCATTCATCTTTCAGTAAATTTGAAATTACTAAACAATCCAGTTTTGATCTCTAGAGATTATTGAAGGGGCCAACTGCAGATTTAATTTTGCCTGCTTTCAAGAAAGAAATACTAGGCTTGTATTACCAAATCTCCCATCCAATATAGAAATTCCTTAAACACGTTAATGTTTTACATGGCTGTGTAATGAATACTGGGATACCATTCTTTATTCTATATAGAGGCTTTAATGAGCATTATTTTATGATAGCAGCTGTACAGTACTCAAAGTCAGAAAAATCTGAAATTTATTTCTTATTTTCTGTATAATTCAAGCTGTCACCGAGTTCTTTACTTTCCACCTACGCAGATTTGGTCTATTGCTCTCCTTCCTAAAGTAGATGTGGATTTTTACATTAAGGTACCAGGGGTCGCTATCAGTCGGGTTAGGGTTGTTGCGTTTGTTTGTTTGTTTATAGACTAACATAATAAAATTGACTTTACTTTAGCTTCACAATAATATTAAGCATATATAAAATTTACACAGTGATTATTCTTCTGTAACTGTTATTCAATAATATTAAAACAAAGAGAAACTTTTTATAAAATAGCTACATGTGCCAACTCTTCTATTTTACAGTGTTTGTTGGCCTTTTTAATGTGTAAAAGTTATGAAAATTCTATATGTTACCAGCATGTAGTAGAATCGATGACAAAACAAACTCTAGTGTTATTAATATTTATGAGAAAATTGAGGGTTGAACATATCAGAAATTCTCAAGCTGTATTCTTTCAAATTCTATTTAATTGTGACCATTGCCTAATATTTCAGAGACCATCTTACATCAAATCATCATTGTTGTAGGATCTATTTTAAAAACATTAATTTAACATCCATTTCATCAATAACACTAGAGGATAGATATCCATAGGAAGAGTCACTCA
>NW_004444052.1:5688278-5689248 GCF_000243295.1 Trichechus manatus latirostris
TTGGCATCAGTTTCTTCATAATAATCACAGAAGAGGCAAAGATTTTGTGCAGTTTCAAGAAAATTCACTGCCACTCACTGCAGTGTTCAAAGAGTCCTTTCAGTTTGTAGGAAAAACTTTATAGCGGGTGTCTAACGCTACAGCTACACCATGTAATATGGGATTCATCTTTCTTTAAATGGGTAAGACATTATAATTTATTTTTCCTTAGATGTTTCATTGGTACAACAAATTAATTTTCCCCATATGATTCCATAAGGAATCTCAGACAGTAGAGAACACAAAACTAATTGCAGTTGTTCATGGACTAAAAACTCTTATATGACCTTTATCAAACAAATACAACAGTTGACTTTTGCTCCAATATCAGTAGACCTATGAAGATGAGTGCCCATTATAAGAGGACCAGCATTGGTACTGCCTATTTTATAAGACAGCTTGGCTGTCACAAGTTCTAGAATAGATCTGGTAATTGATGAAGGAAACTCCTGATGTTTCCTTTTGCAACTGAATCAATATTATTATTATTTTTTAAATTTCCAATGTGTAAGAGTCACTTACTTTTTAGCTATTGTATGCAGCTTCTTTTTCTTGACACACAAATGGGCACCTTGTTATAATGCTTTGTGTTGAAATAAGATTTTGAAATATTAATCATTTTTTTTCTCTCTAGTATTTTATTTTTCTCTTCTTTTGGCTAGCTACATTATAAGATGGTATGTGCCTCAAGGAAGCTAAGGTAATGTAGAAAATAAGTAGAAGACTTTTAACTTTAAAAAATCTAAGTCCTGATGGTATTCAAGATTAGAGAAAATATGATGAATCAGAGTAAGTCTAGATGAAAGTTTCTCAAATTGGTGGAGGGGAAGAAAGAAACTCAAAGCGGGAAATGAGGATATCTGAAAAGATGATGAGTCTTTCATAAGGATCCCCATCTCCTGAATACGTATGTAATACCAAAACTAAATCC
>NW_004444052.1:5690468-5692480 GCF_000243295.1 Trichechus manatus latirostris
TTACAAAAGGGAGCCCCTGAGTGTGCTGTTCCATTTTCATGTCTTTCATGTGGTGGGGGAAAACATATAAGAGAAGAACATACAACAAAAGGAGTGCTAGAACAGAGTTTAAATGCATGCTTTTGGTAACCATTGAGTCAGAGAGACCGATAAATCCACATGAAGATGGAGACCATTGAAAGTATCGTCTGGAGATGCAGCAGAAATGGTGTAAATAAGTTATGGCATCCAATTTGATGCAAGCAACTCAATACTGCCTTGCTTGTCAGAGCATGTGCCTCACTCATGCTGATCCAAAGTGACTGGTGCTGGTGAGGAGTGCACAAGGAGCATCATGCTCATGAGTTGCCATTTGGATTTTGCCCTCCAGAAAATTGCACAAATTTGGATGAACCCCTGGTTTAGATGAACTCTACTCCCTTCTAGCTTGATTATTTAATGATTCTATACTGCAAACCCTGGTGACATAGTAGTTGAGCAAAAGGAAACCCTATAAATTCTACTCTGCCTTACAGGGTCGCTATGAGTCAGAATCAACTCGATGGCAATGAGTTTGGTTTTTGGTTTATACTGCAAATTAGAGGTAGCCTTATTACTAAATTAATATTCAAATTTTTATCTTACCTGAACTTTGAATCATTGCTAGATACATTTTTATCTTGATTTTCCCTGCAAGAAATGTTAAAAGGAGTTCTTCAGGCAGAAGGAAAATGATATAGGGCAGAAACTTGAATCCACATCAGAGAAGGAATAAAGATAAAAATACAATATTTTATTTTTCTTGTTTTTAATTGGTCTAAACTATAACTTTGCTTAAAGCAATAATAGTAATAATGTATTGGGTGATTTTAGCATATAGATAAGTTAATGAATGATAACAATATCAAAAGGGATGAGTGAGGAATTAAGAATACTCTATTATATCTGCACTTATGCCAAGAATGCAAACAACATTTATTTATGCAGTTATTCATTTCAACTGATGACTAGATCATGTAAGGCTTGGTAATATAATCTCAGAGTGATAGCTTCTCTGAGCAAAAAGTCCTGGTCAGATGATAATGAAATTATTGAAGAAGGTACTATAATCTGCATCAAATTATTTCTATCAAAATATTCATTCAACAAATACTTATAAATAAAACACAAAAATCTTTGCCCTCATAGAACACACATTCCAGTGGGGGTACTGTAATGCAAATAAACAAACACATTAGTGAAGAATAAATTCATAATTAAAATATTCTGTCAAATTCTTTGAGCGTTTCAAATCACACTTTGGCTGCTGTCAAGACAAATAGATTAATAAAATATGGATCTAACACACCTTTTGTTTCAGTGTTAAAGATTCATCTATTCTTTGGTCATGCATCCCTGGACTTTGATGTCATTATTATTGTGAAATGGAGAGAGAAGGAAAAAAGAAAGAGAACTGGTGGATGGAGAAAAGTTTTGCCCCTGCAAGAATAAGACTTTTCCTCTGACCATCCCCATCAACTTTCAAATTCTCCAAAGCTCTGGAAAGGATTTGAGTAAATAAATTTTTTGTGGAAGTTTTAAAGAAGGTGCTAAGATTCTCCTGTGTGATAAAGTCAGAGGAAAAATGCAGGATCCAGAAACAAGTAGCAGGAGGATGTCAGTAACCCTTCATCCCTGGGGAATTAGCAGCATTCTGGCAGGATGATTTAGACCTTTATGGTCCAAGGGATTGGAAAGGAAAATTCTGTTTCTCTTGATTGCATGCGGTACGAATCTTCTCTAGATGAAATCTGGATTACATACATATAAGTGTGTCTACACTTCATTTCTTTATACAAAAAATTTTAGGAAATAATTGTAAGTATACCAATTACAATTATCTCCTAAAAAATTTTGAAATAAACCAATTACTGGAACCTGGGTGACATAGTGGTTAAGAGCTCGGCTACTAACCAAAAGGTCATCAGTTTGAATCCACCAACTGCTCCTTGCAAACTCTATGGGGCAGTTCTACCCTGTCCTGTAAGGTCGCT
>NW_004444052.1:5693488-5694508 GCF_000243295.1 Trichechus manatus latirostris
CTCAATTGAACAAAAATGGAAATGAGTTCTTAGGATATTCGGTAGTGACATAAAACCAAGTTTTAGCCATTCTCCTTGATTAAATTTATGTAAAATGTTCAGAAAGAGTTGAGAACTGTGGCTAACTTTCCTAGGGGAGAAAAGGAAACAATTTCCGTTTGGCGGCCATCAATCAATGAATAAGCAGCTTGGTTCCAATTGGAAAGTTGTTACTGTTTTGTGAGGTGGAGGCACTTATTAACCAGCCCCTGAACAGAGTATGTAATATCTATTATTTTCTTATCTCCTGATGAGGCCATGAATGGATAGAAAAACAGAATGAGTTGGTCAAAAGATACAGAGCTGAAGATGATGTATTTACAAGGTACAGGGGTGCAAATGAAATTCGTAATGACTTCCATTCAATACGAACACGGCAGTGTAAAAAAAATTCTAAGGAACCAAGATTGTTTATGTGTTCGTGTTGAAATCAGAAAAGCTAAGCACAATAGCAGAAGACCTGCCTTCAAGGAGTTCACAAATGAAGAGTATAAGAGTGTGATAAATACAGTGACAAATGTAAACCCAGGGAACTCTGAAGGTACATTAGCAAGGAACCTAACTCTTAATGTTAGGGTCAGGAAGTCTTTCGGATTGAGTTTATGGGATGCATAGGGGTTAGACAAATGAATAAGAAGGAAAGAAGATTTATGTACAAAGAAGAGAAGGGCAAAAGAAAGAAGTTTTAAGTAAGACCGGATTGAGAACTATAAATATGTGGCTTACCTTGGCAGGAGTGTAGGTTTGGGGGGTTCACAAAGTAAGAAATGTGATGGGACACAGAGAGAGTGTTTAGATCATGGAAGGCCTTGTATATCGTGATTAAGTGGTTTAGACTTTCTCCTAAAGAAACTGTAGCCCTCCATGTATTCTTGCGGGAGAATGACTTGATATCGATATAATTTCATTTAGGAGATTGTTCTGGTAAAACGTTGCAAAATATATTAGCATGGGAGGTCATGAAGAACTGGAGTGGTGAGG
>NW_004444052.1:5696782-5697448 GCF_000243295.1 Trichechus manatus latirostris
TTTTTTTTTGTAGATATACTATCAGGATGGTCATAAGCTGCTAAATTCCATGGAGACCTAGCAACTTACATTACAAAAGTGACTAGAGACTGAATGTGAACAAGAGGAATGGGGTTGTTTGCTGACTGATAGACTTGGATCTAGGAACTTGGGAAGAGCTTTCTAGAAGGAGAGTCAGAATGAAGTGTCCCCTGTGCTCCTTTCCCCAAGTGATCTTGGCTTGGGGATGGGAGAGAGGGAGGGAATATTTAACAGAACTTTCACTGAAGTTTTCCAATGATTCTAAAACACAGATGTTTACTGCCACTTCTAACTGGACTTTGCTGAGTTGCTGAACCCACGGACTCATCTTACACTACTGGGACACAGGGGAAGGGCAGAGGAGAAATGGCAGAGTTCTGCAGCAAGTAAGAGGGGGCAAGAAGAGATACTGTCCTATAAATGGCATGTCTAGTATGTAGGAGTTACACATTGGCCACGCCTTTGAAGCAAAGGAACCCAGCAGAAGTAGTTATGTTATGTTTCACTTTGGGGGTGAAGTAGGAATGCAGCTGTGCTGATTCAAGAATCTGTGGGGGAGTAGTTGTGTACCTACAGAGCGTCTAATGCTACATTTTGCAGAATTTCACACTGTAGGAGGCAGAGGGAGAGAGAACAACTCTTTCA
>NW_004444052.1:5698558-5714043 GCF_000243295.1 Trichechus manatus latirostris
CAAGAGAATGCTTTCTCTGTCAGCTCTGGAGGAAGTCCGTGTCATCAATCTTCCCTTGGTCTAGCAGATTCTCTGTGCAAGAACCTCAGGTCCAAAGGACACACTCTGCACCTGGCACTACTTTCTTGGTGGTATGAGATTCCCATGTGACTCTGCTCACTTCTCTCTTTTATATCTCAAAAGAGATTGTCTCAAGACACTGTCCAATCTTGTATACCTCATAAGTATAAGTGCTGCTAATCCATTTTATTAGATCATAGTGATTGAATTTACAACACATAAGGAAATCACATCAGATTACAAAATGGTACACAAATTATACAATACTGGGAACCCTGACCCAGCCAAGCTGACTGATATTTTTGGGGGACACAATTCAATCCATGACAGAAACTAATGAAGGAAAGACCGTCAAGAATAAAGTAACGTTCATTAGTATCAGTGGCCAGAAAACACTATTTCATTTGGTAATTACAAAGTTACTGGAGACATTATTAAGGAGTTGGTGGGATCACAAACAATATCCAGTGGTTGAATAATGAAGGGAAGTTAGAGAAAGGCTTGATGGAAACCACCATTTATTATGAACCTACTATGTACCAGACATAATGTAGTGGCCTATTAAAAATACCTTTCCATACATTTCATGATTATGAATTACTACCCTCTTTTATAAAAATTCCAATCCAAGCACCTAGATAATTTGTTCAGAGTTAACAGCTTCTGAGTAAATTTAGGAGCCCTAGTGGCTGGTTAAGGGCTGGGCTGCTAACCAAAAGGTCAGCAGATTGAATCCACCAGCCTCTCCTTGGAAACCCTATGCAACAGTTCTACTCTGTCCTTTAGGGTTACTATGAGTCAGAATTGACTTGACAACCTGTGAGTCTGAATTTAAACATAGGTCTGTCTGACACTAAAGTCCATGCTTGTTGCACTGGACAAAGTGAAAAAGTGAATGTTGACTATTTTTTAAAGGAGGTTGACTTTTGAGAGAAGGTGAGATAAAAGACTATTGCAAAAGGGGATTCAGAATCGAAGAAGGTTTTTTTTTTTTTTTTTTTTTAGGGTAGGCCAACCTGAATATAGGCTAAGAGGAGAAAATCAATAAAGAGGAAAAGATAAAAGGCACAAAGTTCAGAAGATTAGTTCTCAAGATGAGTGGAATCTATTATCTGAGTGTTTAGGTAAACAATATGAAAGGACATTGAAACTGTAGTTATGGTGGAAGGAAGTTTAAAGATGTCTTGCCAAATTGTCTGTTTTATTCTAAGACTCTGTTCTCCACTGGGGGAAATCTTGTTGCCCCAGATACATTAAGCAATGTCTGGAGACATTTTTGGTTATGACAACTGGAAAGGGAGGCTGCTATTGTCATCTAGTGGGTAGAGGCCAGGTATGCTGCTTAACATCCTGCAATACATAGAACAGCTTCCCATAAAAAAGGAGTATTCAGCCCATAATGTCAATAGCAATCACCCGTA
Organism: Trichechus manatus latirostris; assembly: GCF_000243295.1. Taxonomy (NCBI): domain Eukaryota; kingdom Metazoa; phylum Chordata; class Mammalia; order Sirenia; family Trichechidae; genus Trichechus; species Trichechus manatus. Next base: position 5,700,040 of record NW_004444052.1, read on the forward strand.
TGTCAGTTTGCTGTACCATGGTGGCTTGTGTGTTGCTATGATGCTGGAAGCCACACTACCAGTATTTCAAATACCAGTAGGGTCACCCATGGTGAACACATTTCAGTGGAGCTTCCAGACTAAGACGGATTAAGAAGAAGGCTTGGCAAAACAGCCAGTGAAAACCCTGTGTGTCACAATAGAACATTGTCCAATATAGTGCTGGGGGATGAGCCTCCTAGCTTACAAGGCACTCAAAATACATGGTGGCCACAACAATGGACTTGAGCATACCAACAACCATGAAGATGGTGCAGGAATGGGCAACATTTCCTTCCGTCGTACGTGGGGTTGCCATGAATCAGAGCCGACTCAATGACAACTAACAATAACAACAAGTGTCAGTAGTTCTAGAGTTGAGAAACCCTGTTTTTGGAGGTAATATATGATATTATCTTCAGATTGAGGGGCTTGGAGGAATGTGTAGAAACTTCAAGAGAATAACCTAAATTTAAAATAGCTGCTGAAGGGAATGGTAGACGTGCTTATAATGGTCAGGGGATAGAAAGGGGTTGATCAAAATCTATATACTTATAAAATTTAGTGTGCCCATGAAATAAACTAACGGGCAAAATTGAATTTAATTTACAAAGAATGAGTGAGATGACAACTCTTGTACTTATGGATGTGGATATCTGGGAGAAAGGTTTGTTACAGATCATGGAGAGTATGAGGCAGGATCATGCCACTGTCCTGCCTGCCTCTACTTGTTCACCTGCCACTCAGACCTCAACCCACTTGCCATCTGCCTTCTACTCCCTTGTCTTTACTAAACCTACTCCAATTACTCAGGCCTCCAAATACTTTCTTATCCTTTAATTTAAGAGACAAGCTTCATCTCTTACCCTCCTTGACGTTTCAACGTCTGTCACTGTTGACCACATGATTCTTCTGGGAACAATATCTTTTGTAATGCCAAAACTTTGTTGTATTCTGGCCACTATTTTTTAATCTGCTTCCTGGCTTCTATTTTTGTATCAGATCAGTACATTTATACTTTTTAAGGGTTCTGTCTTAGGTCCTCTTCATATCTCACAGATATCTCCATCTGAAAGTTTCATAAGCACCCTCAATCACATACAGATAAAGCTGAACTATTATTTCCCTGAAAACCTCCTTTTCTTTGTATATTTTAGCACTAATGATATCAACATAAATAGAGATGGCTGTGTTGGTTAAGAGCATGAATGTGACAGGAAATGAAAATTGATGGCCGTTTAAACATACTAGATTTTATTCTGTCATATAAAAACTCCAGAAGTCAGCAGTTCCGGGGTTGTATGACAGTTCCACGCATTTTTAGAAATAATTTTCTTCCAGATTATTCCTCTGCCACCCCTACATTTGCCCTGTTTAGTATTGTCCCAGATATCTACTGTTCAGCCGTCACATCTTCATGCCGGCCACCAGAAAGAAGAAAAGAGAAGAACACATCTGATCCACTTCAGGACTCTTCCATGAAGCTGTATACACCACTGCAGTGTATAGCCCACTGGCCAGAACTTAGTCACATGCAACAGTGAGCTTCAAATAAAGCTACTTAATGTAGTCATTATTCTAGCTGGCTCTGAGTCCAGCTGAACAGAGAGGACTCTAGTTTGTAGAATAGACACTGGGACACCATCTTTTCATGTCTTTGGTTTAATTTCTGGGATATTCTTTCAAATTTACTTTTTATATTTCTTTTCTATTGCTGCTGTAACAAATTACCACAAATTTAGTAGCTTAAAAGAAGTTAATTATCTTACAGTTCCTTTTCTGGCCTGCTGACCTCAACTCCCTGCTGATCAAGAAATTTTCACTCCGCCATTTTGTCATCCTATCCAGTTCTAAAAAGAAACTTTTTTTTCCTATTCTAAGTCAGTTGGAATTTCTGGATGTCTCTGAAAATCTTTTGGTCCATCCTTTGCCCCCTGCACTCATGTATATAAGATGAACAATGATTTGGAAAACCAAATGAGTTACAAATTAGTATTAGCCATAAAGTCAAGCACTAGGCTAACAAGTCTGTATTTGAAATGTTGGAGAAATTATGGACTTGTAGATCCATAAAGAGAAGTCCCTGAGCAGCACAAACAGGAGAGTGCTGGGGTACTAACTGGATGGTTGGAGGTTTGAACACACTCAGAGGCACCTTGGAAGAAAGGCCTGGAGTCTGCTTCCAAAAGCTCACAGAATGAAAACCTTATGGAGCACAGTTCTACTCTGAAACACATGGAGTCACATACAAGAGTATTTTCATTCTTCAATCTTATCATTCTGAAACACTGGTATAAAAAATGTTCTATAGCTTGTTTCTCTTATTCCTGGGGAATTAGTGGCTATTTGCTATTGTATTCTTTCAAGATTTTAAACTCCATTTAAGGAATATTTGTAGTCCTTATGGCACCAATATTCTGGCCCATAATTTTTGCCAAAAACTGCTTGGTTTTAACCTGGATAATAGAGATTTTCTTACAGAACTGCTATGAGGAATCCAGGAACACAGAAAGTAGTCCTAATGAGGTTTTAAGGAACAGATAAAATTACTCTATGTATTATTTGAATGGTTTCAGTACTTAGTATATCCTTAATAAATTGTTCAGTATCTTCAATGATTTGTCCCTCTATACCTATTAAGCTCTACAAAGACTCCAGAAAAGACTGAACTTAGTTAGCAACTCTGATGATGTTAATGATTTCAATGAAAGTAACACATTGATTTAGATTCTTAAGTGGGTACTACATTTTTTGGCTATATGAAGTGTTGCATTCATTTCTATTATTAAAACAAAGCATTAAAATGGGAGGAAGAACTTTTAGAAAGATTTTACCTTTCATGTCTCTCTTTTCCAAAAACATTTGGTTTAGAAAGCTTTTGCCACTCACGGTTTTCTTTTCTAAAAAGCATTTGGCAAGTGATTAAAAGTTTGGCTGCAAACTAAAAGGTCGGCAGTTCGAATCCACCAGGCACTCCTTGGAAACCCTAGGGGCAGTTCTACTTGGTCCTGTAGGGTCACTGTGAGTCAGAATCAACTCAATAGAACACAACAACAATATACTATATATAGTATATATATTGTAGGACTATGGGATTCCTGGTGGTACAGTGGTTAAGCATTGGGCTGTCAACTGAAAAGTCAGCCACTGGAACCCACCAGCCGCTCTGTAGGAAAGAGATGCAGCAGTCTGCTTCTGTAAAGATTACAGCCTTAAAAGTCCTGGAGGGGCAATTCTACTCTTTTCTATAGGGTTGAAATCCACTCAACAGCAACGGGTACGTATATATACAAAGGCCAAATTCAAAAGTAATGATATACTCATATTTTAGATTAAGTCCTCCTGGAAGTGTAATAATTACATATGTATATAAACAAAATAGCAGCCCCGGTGGTGCAGTGGTTAAGAGCTCAGCTGCTAATCAAAAGATCAGAAGTTCTAATCTACCAGCCACTCCTTGGAAACCCTATGGGCCAATTCTACTCTGTCCTATATGAATTGGAATCAACTCGACTGCAAGGGGCTTGGTTTTAGTTTTTATATGAAATATGTATATATATTATATTATAAATATTATATATGTATATATAACATATTTTTTCCAGGAGCAAAACAAGTTTTATTCTATTGGTAAATTCCAAAGAATGAACTTCATAATTGCTGAGATAATAAGTTCTAGTTTTACATCACTAATAAGCTCTTACAAGGCCTAGTTTCATCTAAATTCAGCTTACACTGAATTGAACTTTGCTTCTTTCTTATTTCTGTCTGTGTCTACACGATTCTTGGTGTGTCTAGTCTCTCTCTTTTTAGCTCCCCTTTCCCATTGTAGCCTTCATCATCAACTCTCATTTCCTCGCTCCTGGAAGGTAACCTCCTCCATGAATTTCTTGCATCTTGCATGCTGCTGCCAGTTCAGTCATACATAAATACCCTATTTTTACCATTGGGCCTCAATGCTTGAAACTTTTAGTGACTCCTTTTTCAACTAGGATAAAGTCAGAATTTCTAAAACTGCTTTTCCATGTTGTTCATAATCTCTCCATCAAACTATAATTCTCATTGCTCCCCAGCAATGACTCTCTGCTCTAATAAAGATTGTCTTCTGGGTGTTCCACAAATATACCCTCCACTTATTTTCTACCATTTCTTTGCATATATCATTCCCCTGTTTTGATATATTCAAAACTGAAAAAAAATTGGAACACTACCTAAATCAAAGGGGTATTTATGACAACTAATCACTATGGATCAGTTTTTTGTAAGAAATCTATAAGCTGGGTGCTTATATCTCTGAATTCCCAAGGCAGAAATTAAAAAAAAAAAAACAACATTTCTTTTTGCACTTAGTCTATTGCTTTAATCATTAATTTTTTGAGCAAGTTATCTTTCCACCTCTTTGCTGGCGGGGTTTAATACCATTTGGCTGGATTTCCCTAATGATTCCACAATTTAGGAAAATTATAATTACGCAGTGGGATCACAATAAATGCTTGTTTATTTTCAGACTGAATGGAATAACAAAGCATCAAGTACTAATTGTACAAAAGGAAATTAATTCCTGTGGTTAGCAATTCTGTGGTAATCCACAGGAAAATATGATATGGACAAGATAGAGAAGGAAATATCTAATAATAATTAAAATAATAATATCTACACAAATGACAGATGAATTGGTATTTCTTAAAAAGAAAAAAAATCCAAGAATTATTGAAATAATAAATAAATCTGAGAAAAATAATACAATTTTAATTAAAAAACACACATACATATTATCTTATTTTTTCAGATAAGTTCTTAAAGCTTTTTAAAATTTATTAATGGAAATTATATATGATATGGTCTTAATAATCACTACCATTTATTGGTTGCTTACTACATACCAAGGGTTCCTCAAAGTGCTTTATATGCACACTCTCATTTGATCTTTTTGAGAGTAATTAATACCTCTTTCTCAGTCAGAGTAAGCAAGGTTAAGCTGCAGACAACTGGAAAGTAACGGTTGCTTAATGAGCAAAGGTTTCTTACTCATGCTGTGCATCCAGGGCTGGCTTGCTGAAGCTCTGCTCCACCTTGTCTGAAGGACATGGCCAGGCATTGTGACACAGGGACATTGACGTTGGGAACCATGTGTTGCTCCTCTGATCATTCTGTTTGAAAGCGATACGTATATCATGCCCATGCACATTTTATTGGCTAGACTGAACAGGAATGCATGGTTCTTCCACAGGGAGGGGCACAAAAAGGAGAGGTATTGGATAAGGGTGACAGGAAAGACTGTCTACCACATCCTCTTCCTCTACATGAAAAACTTAATATCTTGAGGTTAAGTAACATGTCCAAGCTCACACAACTAGCAAGCTGTTAGACCAGGATTCAAACTTGAGTAACTCTGATTGCCAAAACATGATATTACAGTTGCATTGTGTGCCTCTGTCCTGTTAGAATGTGGTTAAATAATTTAGAATTCCCCTTGGCACTGAAAAAACAAAAACAAAAAAAAAACAGAGACTGTAGTCTGATGAATGCATTTATAGGCAATCGATGGTAGAACTGTGCTATATTAATAACGAAATCTCGCAATTTGTTTTCCTCCTTTTTTCTTCATCTGGCCGTGTCGTCACACTCAGTTTTTATATGACAATTTTTACATAAAGTATATATATAATTGTTTGGAGGTAAAAGTGGTGAGGAAGTGCTTGCCAATGTTTAATGAACTATGAGATATGATGAGGTTATGGGAAAACAACATATTTTCCTGACTTTGAAATAGCTGGAAATTTGTTCCAATCATCGTATTCTTAGTTCCAGTTCTTAGGACTGTTTGACATTGTTAAGCTTTCTAACTAAAGAGTTCAAGTTGACTTCTGATATAACTCATTTCTCTTTGATTACTATGGAATATTGTGATACTGTTTAATTATGTCATATAATGCTTAGGGGCCAAATCTTTTATGGACACTTAATACTGACAATGGCATTTATGACATTTATATGGTTCTCTCTAGAGAATCTAAAATACGTAGACATTATCTGGGTGATTACTTTTTATGCAACAAATATTTTATTGATTTGGAGATTTCTTCCCTCTTCAAAGCTGAATGGATACACACACACACACACACACACACACACATATATGTATGTGTGGTGCACACCAGGGAACCCTGGAGGCAGAATGCTTAAGAGCTCCGCTGCTAACCAAAAGCTCAGCAGTTTGAACCCATCAGCCTCTCTGCGGGAGAGAAGAGCTGGTGACCTTCTATAAAATTTGCTGCCTATAAAACCCTATGGGGCAGTTCTATTCTGTCATATAGGGTCACTATGAGTCAGAATCCACTGGATGCACACAACATATGCATATACATATATATGTTTTTCTGCACCACCAATGTTTTAACTAGTGAATGTATTTTTCAATATGCTTTTAAAAATAATGTAGAAAAATATAGTGTTAGTCTTTCTTGTTATTTAGTTTGCTGAATATTTTAGTCACATGAGAATTTCTGGGTAATATAAAACACACCCCTGGCAGCAACGAGGATTTACAGTTCAACGGTTTCATTCCTGGTTTCTTGTAGACTGTGTTTACCAGTAGAGTTGGTAGAAAATAAGCACTGAGAAAAAGGTTTTGAGGATGTAAAAATCGAGGTGAATGAGGGCTTATTAAGAACCCTACTCTGAGGATGTTAAAATGTGTAAAATGCTGTAAATATTTATAGCATGTGAGATTGTCCTTGTCTTAGTCATCTAGTGCTACTATGACAGAAATACCACAAACGGGTGGCTTTAACAAACAAAAATTTATTTTCTCACAGTTTAGCAGGCTAGAAGTCTGAATTGAGGGTGCTAGCTTCAGGGGAAAGCCTCTCCCTCTCTGTTGGCTCTGGAGGAAGGTTCTTGTCTTTTTTGAGTTTCTGCTCCTGGGTGATCTTCATGTGACTTGACATCTCTCTTCCCCCATCTCTGCTCCCTTGCTTCTTTACTGAATCTCTTTTATATCTGGAAAGAAATTGACTTACAACATATCCTACACTAATACCGTTTTGTTAATATAACAAAGAAAACCCATTGCCAAATGGGATTACAACGACATGTATAGGGATTAGAATTTACAACACATACCCTTGGGAGACACAGTGCAGTCCATAACAGTCTAAATTAAATATCTTATTATTAATCACCCTAGTATATATTCTCATCCATTTGAATATAAGCTTCCTGAGGTCAGCAACATTGCTTGTTTTATTCACAACAATGTTACTACTACTAAGCATAGTACTTGGTACAGAGTATATACCCTGTATTATGTATTGAAGAAATAAAGAAATAGTACTTAAGGAAATACGTTTCAAGAATAGAACTTCGATTTAAATTACTGTGGAGTTCTTAATTTGAAATTAAGTATAATTATCTACAACTTATAGATAATTATTTTATTAATGAAAAATGATCTACCAATTTGAGATAAAAGTCACACTAACAAAGTAATTTTACTTTAAAATTAACATTAGGAGGAACAGTTGTGGAATTTGAAAGTTATTTTGAGCTACTTTTTCTCCTTATACTTGAGTGTTACTGTATTGAAACTTGTACAACTGACTCTTGATTAATAAATTCTCACGATTTCGTTTCAGAAGCTTAACAACATTGTAAGACTCTTTTAATCCTACCAGGCACTAGTCAGAATTTCTAAAGTCACAACAACATCTAGTTGGAAAGCAGATTTGGCTTCCTTAAATATTTTCTTTTAAATGTAAGATAGTCTCACTTCTAGGTCGTGTCTCACGGTATTTTCATTGGAAATAAGTCATCCAGGAATACATCCGACCTGAGCACTCCAAGATTTTTCCTGATGTGTCTACCAGATTGTCTCAAAGTATTTAGTCCATTTTGGTAGACAAACATGATTTTTTTATAATGACAATTCAATATAGGACATTAAGTGTGAATGCTAAAATTAATGCTTAGTTATTGTTTGAACACATAACTCTTCATAGTATCTAAAATTATGAAAAAAAATTTGCATCTATAGAGCTTGCCTACTGTTTGCGGCCATGTGTATGGACATGAAGCTGTATTTATTTACTAAAAAAATTTTGTATACTTATATGCTTCTAAACTAGAAGTAGTCTTTGTCTTAAGACATTTATAATCCTATGGACTCTTCACAAAGCCACTGTGGTTGAATACGCTAGTATCACAAAAACAATTAGCTTTTATTGTGAATTACAGTTTTTATAACATTTCATATTTTTTATGTGATCCTCTCATCAGCCATATGCTGTAGACAGAATATTTATTTCCTTATTTTTTATTATTGTTAAAAGTATACACCAAGTCAACAATTTCTACATGTACAGTTCGGTGACAGTGATTACATTCTTCAAGTTGTGCAGTCATTCTCACTGTCCATTTCTGGGTTGTTAATTTTCCATTGACGTAAACTCACTGCCCCTTAGACTTTCTATCTGACCTTTTGACTTTCTGTTGTCAGTTTGATTCCATATCAAAAGTTCTTCCAAAAACTACGATATTCGAGGCATATTTTGTTTACTAAATAAGCTAACTTGTTATTTGGTTTAAAGGACACTTTAGAGGATTTTTTTGTTTTGTTTTGTTTAAGGTTTAATGTTTAGAGTTGATCGCAGGGCAATAGTTTCTAGGGTTCATCCAGCCTCAATGGCTCCAGAAAGTCTGGAGTCCATGACAAATTTCAAATATTTTCGGCATTTTTACCCCTTTTGATCAAGATTATTCTATAAAATCTCTGATCAAAATGTTCAGTAGTAGTAGTGAGGTACTATTCCATTCTTCTGATCTCATGGCAAAGGAGGCATTTGTTCATTAAAGCAATTAGGCATACATTCCATTTCCTCCTCCTGTTCCTGAATCTCCCTCTTTCTCTGCTGCTCCAGGTGAATAGAGAACAATTGCTATATCTTAGATGGTCATTTACAAGCTTTTTTAAAATTATTTTTTTATTTCATTGAGTTTTTGATGAAAATTTACACAGCATTTAGGTTCCCATTTGACAATTTCCACATAAATTGTTCAATGACATTAGTTACATTTATCACAACGTATCAACTTTCTCTTTAAATGTGTTCTTTTTTTTCCATTTCCAGTACTTGTTTCCCTGCCCCTTTATTTTCTCATCTTTGTTTTTGAGTAATTGTTGACCTTTAGTCTCATACAGATTGTTTTTAAGTAGAGCACCTATCCTATGGGTAATATCCTTTAATTTTGTGTGCTGCTCTGTTATTTCACTAAAAGCTGATCTCAGGGAATAGCTCAGTTCTAGGTGTTAAGACTATCTCAGAATGATAGTTTTAGGGAGTCCTCTATTCTCAACTGTTCCAGTTTGTCTGGATTTTTTTTTTAAAGAATTTGATTTCTGCTCTACATTTTTCTCCCATTTCATCTGGGACCGTCTGTTGTGACCTCATCCAGAATGGTCAGCGGTGGTAGCCAGGTACCATCTAGATCTTCTGGTCTCAGGGGAGATGAGGTTGTGGCTTGTGGAGACTTGTTTCTTCTCTGAGCTTTTGGTTACCTTCTTTCTGTTTTGCTCCAGGCAAGTAGAGACCTATAGTTGTGTCTTAGATGGCTGCTCACAAGCTTTTAAGACCACAGACACTACTTACTCACTAGGATGCAGATCATGATTTTTATGAACTGTTATGCCAATTACCAGAGTTGTCCCATGAGACTGTGGTCCTAAGCTTTCAAACCCAGAAAATAAATCTTGGAAAGTGTTTAGTTATGTCTGATGAGTACCCATATTTGTATCTTCACCCACATATTTATATTTACATATACTACAGATAGTTATCCATGGTGAAGGTCCTTTATGACCAGCTAATGAAGAAAGCTCCACACGTCTGTCAGTTTGTTGTACTGTGGTGGCTTGCTTGTGATTCTGGAAGCTATGCCATTGGTTTTTTAAATACCAGCAAGGTCATCCATAGTGGATGGGTTTAATCTGAGCTTCCAGAATAAGACAAACTAGGAAGAAGGATCTGATGGTCTACTTCTGAAAAAAATTAGCAGTAAAAAACTTACGAATATCAGCAGAACATTATCTGATAGTGCCAGAAAATGAGCCTCTCCGGTTGGAAGGCATTCAAAATACAACTAAGGAAGAACTGCCTCCTCAAAGTAGAGTCTACTGTAATGACATGGATGGAGTCAAGCTTTCAGGACCTTCATTTGCTGATGTGGAGAGACTCAAATGAGAAGAAAGAGCTACAAACATCCATTGACAATAGGAACGTGGAATGGAAAATTGGAAAATTGGAAGTCGTCAAAAATGAAACGGAACACATAAACATCCATATCCTAGGCACTAGTGAGCTGAAAGGGACTGATATTGGCCATTCAGAATTGGACAATCATATGACCTACTATGCTGGGAATGGCAAATTGAAAAGGAATGGTGTCACATTCATCATCAAAAAGAACATTTCAAGATCTATCCTGAAGTACAACTCTGTCAGTGATAGGATAATATCCATATGCCCAAAAAGAAGACCAGTTACTATGATTATTCATATTTACTCACCAACCACTAATGCCAAAGATGAAGAAATTGAAGATTTTTCCAACTTTTGCAGTTTGAAATTGATCAAGTTTGCAATCAAGATGCATTGATAATTACTGGGTATTGGAATGCAAAAGTTGGAAACAAACAAGAAGGAACAGTAGTTGGACAATATGACCTTAGTGATTCAACCTATGCTCAAGATCACATGATAGAATTTTGCAAGACCAAAGACTTCTTCATTGCAAATACCTTTTTTCTACAACATAAGTGGTGACCATACATCTGGACCTCACTGGATGGAATACACGGGAATCAAATTGATTACATCTGTGCAAAGAGCTGATGGAAAAGCTCAATATCAACACTGAGAACAAGGCCAGAGGCTGACTGCAGAACAGACTAGCAATTGCCCAATATGCAAGTTCAAGTTGAAGCTGAAGAAAATTAGAACAAGTCAATGAGAGCCAAAGTATGACCTTGAGTATATTCCACCTGAACTTAGATATTGTCACAAAGATAGATTTGACTCAAACACTAATGACTGAAGACCAGACAAGTTGTGGAGTGACATCAAGGATGTCATACATGAAGAAAGCAAGAGGTCATTAAAAAGACAGGAAAGAAATAAAAGACCAAAACGGGTGTCAGAGGAGACTCTGAAACCTGAACTTGAACATAGAATAGCTAAAGCAAAAGGAAGAAATGATGAAGTCAAAGAACTGAACAGAAGATTTCAAAGGGTGGCTTGAGAAGACAAAGTAAAGTATTATAATGAAATTTGCAGAGACATGGACTTAGAAAACCAAAAGGAAAGAACACATTTGGCATTTCTCAAGCTGAAGAAACTGAAGAAAAAATTCAAGCCTCTGGCTGCAATAATGAAGGATTCTATGGAGAAAATGTTAAACAACACAAGAAGCATAAAAAAATGATGGAAGTGATACTGTACCAAATGAATTGGTCAACATTCAGCCATTTCAGAAGGTAGCATATGATCAAGAACCATTGAGATGCAGAAATTATTGAACTGCTAGAAATTCAAGCTGGATTCAGAAGAGGATGTGGAATGAGGGATATCATTGCTGATGGCAGATGGATCTTGACTGAAAGCAGAGAATACCAGAAAGATGAATTTCTGGCAGTTCCCTATTGATGCACTGCTGTGACTGCTTTTGAATAATCTTCAGCAAAATTTTACTTTTGTGTGATATTAATGATATTGGTCAATGATTTCTGCATTCTATTGGATCACCTTTCTTTGGAGTGGGTACAAATACGGATCTCTTCCAGTTGGTTGGCCAGGTAGATGTCTTCTAAATTTCTTGGCATAGATGAATGAACACTTCCAGGGTCTGCATCCTTTTGTTGAAACACCTCAATGGGTATGCCATCAATTTACGCATCCTTGTTTTTCGTCAATGCCTTCAGTGCAGCTTGGACCTCTTCCTTCAGTACCATTGGTTCTTACCTAGAGCTGCAGTGTTTTTTTCTTTTTCTTTTTTTAATATCTTGTGTTCCCCCTCATTTTTGAATGATAACTTTGCTGGGTAAATAATTGTTGATTGGCAATTGTTTTCACTCAGTATTTTATATACGTTGGCCCCTTGTCTTCTAGCCTCTAGAGTTTCTGGGGAGAAATCTTCACTGATTCTTAGTAAATAACTTTGGTATGTTGTATTGCATTTTTATCTTGTTTCTTTCAGAATTGTTGCATTGGTTTTCAAGAATTTTATTAGGATATGGTGGGGAGTTGATCTTTTTGTGCTTGTTTTAATTGGGGTTCATGTAGTTTTCCGTATTTGTAAGCTTGGTTATCTGTTCAGGTCTGGGAAACTCTTTCTGATTATCTCTTAGAAAATTTTTTCTATGCCTTCATTGTTGTCACAGTGCTCTTATGTTCCAATAATTCTAATGTTATATTATTGAATTCTATATTTCCTTCTGGATTTGTTTGCTTTTCTTTGTTCTTTTCTCTTGATTCTCTTGACACTTGATAAATTCAGTGATTTTTGTCTTCTAGTTCATTTACTCTATCTTCTGTCTGTTTGACTCTATCGTTGAGTGCTTCACTTGCTTTTTCTAATCCAATTGCTTTATTCTTTAGTTCTAGTAGATCTCTCTCTTTTTCTTTTGTTATTGTTTGTTTTTGTTTTCAATTTCCTCTTGGAATCTCTCATTTTGTTCGCCGTTTTTTTCCTAATCTCTACTAGTTTGTTTTCTGTGTGCTTTTTAATTTCTGTAAACATATTTAACACCATAGTCTGAAAATTACCTATTCTTTTCCTGAGTCTGGCCTCCACAGGAGAAATTTCCTCTTCTTTATGATTCGTTTTTGGTTCTTCCTTCTTTTGTGATTTTGTATGTTTTTCAATTTTTTGTTGAACTTGGACCGTTTATTATCTTTTCTTTTTTAACTTTAAATTTTGTTTTCTGGTTTTTGTGGGAAAATTTTCTGATTGAACACCCTGGTGGCACAGCAGCCAAGCACCTGGCTGCCAACTGAAAGGCTGGGCTTCCACCCATCCACAGCTCCATGGGAGAAAGACACAGCCGATTGCCTCCGACTGACTCACAGCCCTGGGAACCCCATGGGGAAGCTCCACTCCCCTCTACCAGGCAGCTATGTGTCAGAATCGACCCAAGAGCAGTGGACTTGGCATTTTCTCTTGAGAACAACTAGGGAACACTCTTTTCCTTAGTTTTTTTCCAGTGCTCATTCAGGAGCTCTGGATGCTTGATCTCTGGAATTCAATATGCACACGTGTGGTGGGATTTAGCTGGTTGCAGACACTGATGTATGTGGGGGGGCTCAACATTTCTGTGGTGAAGGTGGGGGGCTCTCTCTATATTTCCCCCCTGGGCACTCCTGCACAACCTCTCCCATGGTGTCCCATTGTGGGCAAGGAACCAGCTGTTTCCCTCTATGTTGCCCATCTGTTCAAAATATTCGCCTTGTCCTGCTGCCCTTGCAGTTCCTCCTGGTCCTAGTGCCTGTCTGTCTTTGGCCTCAGCGAGATTCAATGACACTGTATCACAGCGCCATAATCTCCCTTTGCCCCCTCCCAAATGCGCAGACTGCAAAATCCCAAGGCCAGTTCGTGTTGCCTTAAAAAATTGGGCTACAGGAGGTTCCGGCAAGATGGTGCTCTAGGCAGAAGCACCACGCCATCCCTCCACAGCAAAGATCTGAAAAACTAAGCCAAACAGAGAATGCAACAATCCTGAAACCCTAAAACATCAAATGAATAGATAAAGAACTCAGCCGAGCACCAAATGGAGTGAGAATACTGAAAGAGAACGGAGAGCAAGGAGACATTCATGCAGAGGTCCCCTACCAGCTAACACAGCATGGATCCACCATCTTGGACTCCTATTGGAGACCAGCAAACAGGGGTATGAGAAAGCAGCCTCACAGAGCATCCAGTGGGAGACAAAACAGC
>NW_004444052.1:5721761-5735249 GCF_000243295.1 Trichechus manatus latirostris
AAAAAAAAAGATTGAGAATTTAGAGGGTTAATATGTTGCGGGGTTGTTAACCAATGTCATAAAACAACATGTGTACTTCTGTTTCATGAGAAACTATTTGTTCTGTAAGCCTTCACCTGAAGTAGAATAAAAAAAAAAAAAATTGGGCTACAATTCCTCAGATTAGCACCCTTTCTGTGTTCCCTGTTTGGGGTGTTGCCCAGCCCCATCCCAAAATTACTGTGATGAGCGAGTGTTCCAGATGTTAGCGGGTAGATTATCCTAGCTTCTGTGACATCCCCTCTCCTCTTCTCCCCTGCTTCTGGACTCACCCCAACTCTCCAACCCTTATCTGCTGTCCTGGTTTCTGAGATCTTAGTCTGTGCTTGTTTTTATTTGTTGTTTAGTGGGTTAGTTACTGGGGGAGTAAATGGGAACATCCACACACTTTGCCATCTTGCTCTTCCCTCCACTTGCAAGCTTTTAAGACCCCAAGTACTATGCAACAAACTAGAAGGTAGAAAAGAAGTACTAAAACTTATCTTAGGCAAATTACCTGGGATGTTTCATGAAACCACGACCTTAAAACTCCAAGCCAAGAAACCAAATTCCACGAGGTGCTTGGTTGTACATAAGGAGCCTCTACAGCAGCAACATAATATTTAATAATTTCCCTAGTTAATAAGACTAAAACTTAGAGCAGTTATCTGCTGAAGTTCACAAAGTTAATGAAGACAGAATTCAGATTTCCATTTAATACCTTTTTCATCATGGCAAATGTTTTGTTCCTTACATGTGTAGCATATTTTACTTATAATTTTTATAGTATTTATATATCATTCTTATGTGAGTGTTATTGGCTTGAGTAAATTTCTATTAACTTGTGGAATTGGTCTGGTAATAGTATGTTTCTGGATTTAAAAAGCTTTATACAAGAATCTAGAACAGTATTTCTCAAATTGTGGCCCACAGATTACCTGTGACAGAATCAACTATTCTGATTGTTCCTTGGATCCACCTTCTAATTAAGAATCTCTGAAGACAAGATGAAGATCTGTATTACAATGTGTATTAAAATATGCCCTCTGGGTGATGCATAAAGTGCATACCTGCAAAACTAACAATAATCTTAACTAGTGAAGTTAAGAGCTACGGCTGCTAACCAAAAGGTCTACATTTCAAATGCACCAGCCACTCTTGGAAACCTATGGGGCAGTTCTACTCTGTCCTATAGGGTCGCTATGAGTCGGAATTGACTTGACGGCAATGGGCTTGGTTTTCGTTTGATTAGTGAAGGAAGATGATAAAACTTGTGGGTAAGGAAGTCATTGGTAAATTATTTTTAATGCTAAACAAGTTTTGATGACTAGAGGGTAATGAATTATTATACAATGCTTATCTATGAAGGTTATGGAATAAAAATTATATTTTAGAATTACTAACCTAATATATATATTATATAATATATATTAACCTAATATATATAACCTATAATGCAAGATAGCCAAGGGATAAAAGAAATTGTGTGCAAGATAAGATTTAGAAAGGTATTTCACAAATTCAGTCACAAAGCAGTGTAAGCATAGAATAGAACAAGATTAAAGAAAATAGAAAAAAAAAGAACTTAAGAGACTCTTGGGAGGTAAAATCAACTTGAGATTGGGTATGATGTATGAGATAGAATGACTTTGGGCTTCTGAACTGATAATAAAACACTTGATAGTACCAGAAACAGTGAAAGTGGGAAAGGAAACTATTTGACATAAGAATAATTATCCTGGGGTAAGTATTTTAAATTTTAGGATTCAGCCAAGATATCATAGTTAGAAATGTGGATTATAGTAAATTCAAGATGGAGTTAGAAAAGTGATTTGAGAAATATTATTACAGAGGTGATATTGGAAACAATGAGAGTATAAGAGCTATCTAAGAAAATAAAAAAGGAAACAGAATATTGATGACAAAGAATTATTCTATAGAGGCATCGGTTCATTGTGAACACTCACAGAGTACTGTTCTAAGTACACGTGTTAAGTCATTTAATTTTCCCAAAAACCCTATGAGGAGGCTAGTATATTATCCACTTCTTATGGATAAGGAAACTGAGGTACAAAGGTGTCTAGTAATTGTATAAGATCCCAGAATTTGAATATAGCAAAACCAGAATTCAAACTCCGGAGATCTAGCTCCATAGGCCTTGATCTTGATACTCTTGATACTCTACATTTCTGTCTCAATTATGAATGCTAATGAGAAAGGGGAACCAAAGAAGAAGTTTCTTGCACCTGTGAATAACCAAACAAAGAATGAGAGGCACTAAGTTCTTGGAAATTCAACAATAGATTTATGGAATATCTATAAAATGTGTTCGTTTATTGACAACCCGCTACAGATACAACTACAAACAATAAAGGTAAAAATTCCAACCATGGGAGAAAATTTTAAGGTTAGTGAAAGGGATAATATTTCTGTATTACTGACCTCTAGGTAAAAGTAAAGAACAAAGATATACAAAGGATTAGCTCAAAATCATCCTGTTGCCAATTATAAAAATTAGCATCCTAGCAGATGATAAATAATTAAAAATACATAAATCATAAAGGAGAATTGTCTACCCATTCATCAACCCTAAAGTTGATAAGTCATTTCAGTCCTAGTCCAACCAGTCTGGAAACATTTCAAAGATAAATTACAAAGAATATGAATGCAACTGATTCCCAGTGCCTAACAAAACAGCAGGCAGATCAAGAACAAACACACACTATTATTTTATTAAAGTGTACCTAAACTCTGTTGAAGAGAGATTATTTCTGTGAAGTTAGGAAAGACCAAGCAGTATATAGTAACTGAGTTTCTTTTATGTGTAAACATTGCATATCCCAAAGGACGAAATGGTAGCAAGTCACTTGAACACATTCCTATTCTAATGAGATAGTGATTTCATGGGGCAGACATAGTAGAATATCTCCATACAGGTCTATGGTTTAGTATCTGTTCCTTATCTTTTTAAGTCCAGTAACATGTTCTTATTGGGTAACCCCTGAGTTGGTGGGAATTGATTCATGGTCACCATTGAACGTGGTGAAGTTCCTTCAGCTATTAGCTTGTCTAGGAGAGTAATCCCAGACTGGTTATTGCTAATGGTCTCTTAACTTTCCCCCTTCCATTTTAAAAATTCCACAAAACTTATTTTCCTGAAATACAGTTCATTGATGTATTAATTGTTCAACAAAAATATATTGAGTTTCTGGCACGTGTAAGGCACTCAGTGAAGTGTTGTTTTAATGATCTTGCTTGAAATTTGATAATATTTAGAATAATTCTTGACTGGTTTTTCTTTTATGCTTGCACAATGCACAGATACAATTACTGTTGCTGTCATTAGGTGCCATCAAGTCAGGTATGACTTATAGCTACCCTATGTACAACAGAAGAAAACACTGCCCAGTCCTGCACCATCCTCACAATCTTGGTTATGCTTGAGCCCATCACCACAGCCACTGTGTCAATCTATCTCCTTGAGAGTTTTCCTCTTTTTCGCTGACCCTCTATCTCGCCAACCATGATGTCTTTCTCCAGGGATTGGTCCCTCCTGACAACATGTCCAAAGCATGTGAAACGAAATTTCACCATCCTTTTTTCTAAGGAGCATTCTGGCTGTACTTCTTCCAGCACAGATTTGTTTGTTCTTCCGGTAGTTCATGGTATACTCAGTGTTTTTCACCAACACCGTAATTCAAAGCTGTCAATTCTTCTTCAGTCTTCTTTATTCATTGTCCAGCTTTCACATGGACGTGAATTGATTGAAAATACCATTGTCTGGGTCAGGCACACCTTAGTCCTCAAAGTGACATCTTTTCTTTTCAACACTTTAAAGAAGTCTTTTGTAGCAGATTTGCCCAATGCAACACATCATTTTATTTCCTGACCTCTGCTTCCATGGGTGTTGATTGTGGATCCAAATAAAATGAAATCCTTGACAACTTCAATATTTTCTCCATTTATCTTGATGTTGCTTATTGGTCCAGTTGTGAGAATTTGTTTTCCTTATGTTGAGGTGTAATTCGTATTGAAGGCTGTGGTCTTTGATCCTCATCAGTAAGTGCTTCAAGTCCTCTTCACTTTCAGCAAGCAAGGTTGTGTCATCTGCATATTGCATGTTGTTAATGAATCTTCCACCGATCCTGACGCCATGTTCTTCATATAGTCCAGCTGCTCGGATTATTTGCTCAGCGTACAGATTGAATAAGTATGGTGAAAAGATCCAACCCTGACGCACACGTTTCCTGACTTTCAGCCAGGCAGCATCCACTTGTTCTGATCAAATGACTGCTTCTTGAGTCAATGTATAGGTTCTTCATGAGCACAATTAAGTATTCTGGAATTCTCATTCTTTGCAATGTTATCCATAATTTGTTATGACCTACACAGTCGGATGCCTTTGCATAATCAATAAAACACAGGTAAATATCTCTCTGGTGTTCTCTGATTTCACCCAAGTTCCATCTGACATCAGCAATGTTATCCTTTGTTTGACGTCCTCATCATAATCCAGCTTGAACTTCTAGCAGTTCCCTGTCGATGTACTGCAGCAACGACTTTTGAATGATCTTCAGCAAAATGTTATTTGTGTGATATTAATGATATTGTTTAATGATTTCTGCATTCTGTTGGAATACCTTTTCTGAAATGGGCACAAATATGGATCTCTTCCAGTCGGTCGGCCAGGTAGCTGCCTCCAAATTTCTTGACATAGACAAGTGAGTACCTCCAGCACTGCATCGATTTGTTGAAACATATCAATCGGTATTCCATCAATTCCCGGAGTCTTGTTTTTCACCATTCCCTTCAGTGCAGCTTGGACTTCTTCCTTTAGTATCAATGGTTCTTGATCATATGCTGAATGTCAACCAATTCTTTTTGGTACAGTGACTCTGTGTATTTCTTCCATCTTCTTTTGATGCTTTCTGCATTGTTAAATATTTTCCCCATAAAATCCTTCACTATTGCAATTTGAGGCTTGAATTTTTTCTTCAGTTCTTTCAGCCTGAGAAATGCTGAGAGTGTTCTTCCCTTTTGGTTTTCTATCTCCAGCTCTTTGCACATTTCATTATAATAATTTGTCTTCTCAAGATACCCTTTGAAATTTTCTGTTCATCTCTTTGATGTCATCATTTCTTCCATTTGTTTAGCTACTCGATGTTCAAGAGCAAGTTTTAGAGTCTCTTCTAACACCCATTTTGGTCCTTTTATTTCTTTCCTATATTTTTAATGACCTTTTGCTTTCTTCATGCATGATGTCCTTGATGTCATTCCACAACTTGTCTGGTCTTCGGTTATTAGCTTTCAATGAATCAGATTTATTCTTGAGATGGTCTTTAAACTCAGGTGGGATATACTAAAGGTCATAGTTTTACTCTGGTAGACTTGTTCTAATTTTCTTCAGCTTCAAATTGAACTTGCATATCAGCAATTGATGATCTGTTCCACATTCAACCCCTGGCCTTGTTCTGACTGATGATATTGAGCTTTTCCATCATTTCTTCCCATGATGTAGTCAGTTGGATTTCTTTGTATTCTATCTGGTGAGATCCACATGTATAAAAAAACCAAACACTTTGCCTTCGAGTCAATTCCGACTCATAGTGACCCTATAGGACAGAGTAGAACTGACCCATTGTGTTTTCAAAGAGTGGCGGTGGATAGGAACTGCTGATCTTTTGGTTAGCAGCCAATCTCTTAACCACTGTGCCACCACAGGTATAGTGTCATGGTTTGAATTATGTCCCCCAAAAATGTGTGTATCAATTTGGCTGGGCCATGACTCCCAGAATTGTGTGGTTGGCCTCCATTTTGTGATTGTAATTTTATGTTAGAGAGGATTAGGGTGGGATTGTAACACCACCCTTACCCAGGTCACATCCCTGATCCAATGTAAAGGGAGTTTCCCTAGGGTGTGGCCTGCACCACCTTTTACCTTACAAGAGATAAAAGGAAAGGGGAGCAAGCAGAGAATTGAGGACCTCGTACCATCAAGAAAGCAGTGCCGGGAGCAGAGTGTGTCCTTTAGACCCAGGTCCCTGCGCAGAGAAGCTCCTAGTCTGGGGAACACTGATGAGAAGAAGGCTGACGCAGAGAGAAAAGCTTCCCCTGGAGCTGATGCCCTGAATTTGGACTTTTAGCCTACTTTACTGTGAAGAAATAAATTTCTCTTTGTTAAAGCCATCCACTTGTGGTATTTTCTGTTGTAACAGCACTAGATGACTAAGACATATAGTCACCATTTATGTTGGTGAAAAAAGGTATTTGCAATGAAGAAGTAGTTGGTCTTACGTACACACAATGGAATACTACGCAACAATAAAGAATAATCAGGAATCAGTGAAACTTCTCACAATACGGATGAATCTAGAGAGCATTATGCTGAGTGAAATAAGTTAATCACAAAAGGACAAATACTGTATGAGACCACTATTATAAAAACTCATGAAGAGGTTTCAACACAGAAAGAAACAATCTTGGATGGTTACAAGAGAGGGGACGAGTGGGGAGGGAAAAATACTAACTAGACAATAGGTAAGTAGTACCTTTGGTGAAAGGTAAGACAGTACACAATACTGGGGAAGTCAGCACAACTTAACCAAGGCAAGGGCATAGAAGCTTCATAGACACATCTAGACTCCCTGAGGGACAGAATTAATAGGTTGAGGGCTGGAGACCTTGGTCTTGGGGAACATCTAGCTCAATTAGCATACCATGGTTTATAAAGAAAAAGTTCTACATCCTACTTTGGTGAGTAGCGTCTGGGGTCTTAAAAGCCTGTGAACAGCCATCTAAGATACTCCACTGGTCTCACCCTGTCTGGAGCAAGGGAAAATGAAGAAAATCAAAGACACAAGGGAAAGATTAGTCCAAAGGACTAATGGACTACAACTACCGCAGCCTCAACCAGACTGAGTCCAGCACAGCTAGATGGTGCCTGGCTACCACCACCGACTGCTCTGACAGGGATCACAATAGAGGGTCCTGGAGAGCTGGAGAAAAATGCAGAACAAAATTCAAACTCACAAAAAAAGACCAGACTTACCAGTCTGAAGAGACTGTAGAAACCCAGAGTAAGGCCCTGGGCTCTCTTTGAATTAAGTACTGAAGTCACTCCTGAGGTTCACACCTTAGCTAAAGATTGGACACACCCGTAAAACAAACGAGACTAAATGGGCACACCAGCCCAGGGGCAAGAATGAGAAGGCAGAATGGGACAGGAACGCTGGTAACGGGGAACTCAAGGTTGAGAAGGGGAAAGTGTGGACATGTTGTGAGGTTTGCAACCAATGTTACAAAACAATATAGGTATTAATTGTTTAATGAGAAACTAATTTGCTCTGTAAACTTTCATCTATAGTGTAATAAAAAATAAATTCTCGTATGATCTCTCATGTTGTTTCTGTCACCAAGGCCATATTTTTCAACTACTATTCATTCATCTTTGTTTCCAACTTTTGTATTCCAATTGCTAGTAATTATCAATGCTTCTTGATTGCATGTTTGATCAATTTCAGACCACAGATGTTGGTAAAAATCTTCATTTTCCTCATCTTTGGCATTGTTGGTTTGTGTGCAAATTTGAATAACTGTCTATTAACTGTTCTTCGTTATAAGCAGGTAAGTATATGGATATTGTCTTATCATTGACAGCATTGTAGTTTAGGACAGATCTTGAAATGTTCTTTTTGACAGTGAACGCGATGCCATTCCTCTTCAATTTGTCATTCCTGGCATAGTAGACCATGTGATTGTCCGATACAAAATGGCCTATACAGTCCAGTTCAGCTCGCTAATGCCTAGTATATTGATCTTTATGTGGTCCATTCATTTTTGAAGATTTACAATATTCCTAGATTCATACTTCATACATTCCATTTTCAGATTATTAATGGATATTTGCAGCTGTTTCTTCTCATTTTGAGTTGTGCCACATCAGCAAATGAAGGTCCTGAAAGTTTGACTCCAACCACGTCATTGAGATTGACTCTACTTTGAGGAGGCAGCTCTTTCTGCATCACCTTTGAGTGCCTTCCAACCTGAGGGGCTCATCTTCTGGCAATATACCAGACAGTGTTCCGCTGCTATTCATAAGGTTTTCACTGGCCAATTTTTTCAGAAGCAGAGCACCATATCCTTCTTCCTAGTCTGTCTTAGTCTGGTAACTCCACTGAAACCTGTCCACCCTGGTGATCCTGCTGGTATTTGAAATCCCTGTGTCATAGCTTCTAGCATCACAGCAGTACCCAAGCCACCATAGTGTGACAAACTGACAGACGTGTGGGGGCACAATTACTACATTCCTGTAAAATTAATCTTAACTCTTAAAATTCAAGGTATTCTAGAATCTGTCCTCAACGTTTTTACCTAAACTTTTCTCTTGCTATTCTAGACACAGAAGCAATTCTTTTTTAAACATGCTGTCTTACACAGTGCAAGCCTCGAAATGCAATACTGAAGGATTCTACGAGGAAAATATGTCTCAGGAAGCATCAAAAGGGGATGGAAGAAATACACAGAGCCACTGTGCCAAAAAGAACTGGTTGATGCTCAACCATTTCAGGGGGTAGCATATGATCAGGAACCACTGATACTGAAGGAAGAAGTCCAAGCTGTACTGAAGGCCTTAGAGAAAAACAGGAATTGATGGAATAACAACTGAGATGTTTCAACAAACGGAGGCAGTGCTGGAAGTGCTCACTCATCTATGCCAAGAAATATGGAAGACAGCTACCTGGCCAACTGACTGGAAGAGATCTGTATTTATGCATATTCTAAAGAAATGTGATCCAAACAAATGCAGAAATTATCAAACAATAACATTAATATCACATGCAAGTAAAATTTTGCTGAAGATCATTCAAAAGCAGCTGCAGCAATACATAGACAGGGAACTGCCAGAAATTCAAGCTGGATTCAGGAGAGGACATTGAAAGAAGGATATCATTGCTGATGTCAGATGGATTCTGACTGAAAGCAGAGAACACCAGAAAGATGTTTACCTGTGTTTTATTGACTATGCAAAGGCATTCGACTGTGTGGATCATAACAAATTACGGATAACATTGTGAAGAATGGGGAGTCCAGAACACTTAATTGTGCTCATGAGTAACTTTTACATAAGATCAAGAGGCAATCATTCGAACAGAACAAGGGGATACTACGTGGTTTAAAGTCAGGGAAGGGGTGTGTTAGGGTGATATCCTTTCACCATAGTTATTCAACCTGTATGCAGAGCAAATAATCTGAGAAACTGGACTATATGAAGAGGAATGGGGCATGAGCATTGGAGGAAGACTCATTAACAACCTCTGTTGTGCTCATGACACAGCCTTGCTTGCTAAAAGTGAAGAGGACTTGAAGCACTTACTGATGAAGATCAAAGACCACAGCCTTCAGTATGAATTACACCTCAACATAAAGAAAACAAAAATCCTCACAACTGGACTAATAAGCAATATCATGATAAACAGGGAAAATACTGAAGTTGTCAAAGATTTCATTTTACTTGGATCCACACTCAACACCCATGGAAGCAGCAGTCAAGAAATCAAAAGACGCATTGCATTGGACAAACCTGCTCAAAAGACTTCTTTATAGTGTTAAAAAGCAAGTATGCCACTTTGAGGACTAAGGTGCGCCTGACCCAAGCCATCTCGTTTTCAATCACTTCATATGTATGTGAAAGCTGGACAAAAAATAAGGAACACTGAAGAATAATTGACACCTTTGAATTACAGTGCTGATGAAGAATATTGAATATATCATGGACTGCCAAAAGAATGAACAAATCTGTCTTGGAATAAGTTTAGCCAGAATGTTCCATAGAAGGAAGGATGGCAAAATTTCATCTCACATGCTTTGGACATGTTATCAGGAGGGACTAGTCCCTGGAAAAGGACATCATGCTATGTAAAGTAGAGGGTCAGTGAAAAAAAGGAAGACCCTCAAGGAGATGGATTGACACAGTGGCTGCAACAATGGGCTCAAGTATAACAATGATTGTGAGGATGGCGCAGGACCAGGCAGTGTTTCGTTCTGTTGTACATAGGGTTGCTACGAGTTGGAATCAACTAGATGGCACCTAACAACAACAATAACACATGCTTTCCTGAATATTTGTTCTTTGCTCAATCATTTCTCTCAACTCCATTTTTCTAGCAGTTTATCAGTGACTCGTGGATCAGTTGAAGCATAACTCATATGCCACTTTCTACAATAAGGCTTTTTCTGATTCTCCAGTGCCTGTCCTTTTCCTTACTATGAACTGTGGCAAAATTTTTTCTATAGTGTTTCTAGGACGCTTTCTGGTTTCTAAACAATGGACACTTACTTTGTGGCAATCAGTCATATAATGAGGGGGTAGTGGAATACAATTTGGTCTCTGAATTTAAGATTAGGTCTAATGCGTAGATTTATAGGTAAATAGAAGACTACAGCACAGTGTGTTAGAACCAGTATCATGCCAATTATAAGAAATGTGAGAGACTAAGGCATATTTGCCAACAACTAAAGCCTGAAACGCTGAAATGTAGAACGTTAAAGAAAGACATTTGGAGGAACAGGGGTTGAGAAGGGAGAGGAGTCAGTATCAAGTTCCTGAAGACCTGCATGTGCCATACTACAGAGTTTGGGATGTTTCTCAGACTCTTCCTTATACGTTATACTGCAACTACTACAAATTCTTCCTTACTATCTTGTAAATTCTTTAGGGACAATATTCTTAAGTGATCGATTTTTCGTTATCCACTGCATTCAATTCAGGCTTAACCATCTTCTTCTTTTTTAAAATAATGTATCAAAACCTGCTTTAAGATTTTATTCACTAAAAAGTGGCATAAAATTAAAAAGAACAAGAAGTAGTTAAATAGTTATGGATGAGAATTTTCTAATGTTAAATTTTAAAACAATAATAGAATCAAATAAGATGAGATGAAAAACTTGAGACCAAGACAGTTAAGGCATCACACCATCCAGGAAGTTCTTTGTATTGGCTGAGATTATGAGAAGCAATCTCAATTTTCAGGATTGATTCAAACATGCAAGAAGTCAAATAATTTTAATGTTTTTTTTTTTTTTAATTTCAAATTGGCAGTTTTCTCCTTGCTAAATAAAACTTCCTCCTATCACTTTTTAATGTATCACATCCAGAAACACTAAAGGAATAATAATATTTTGCAAAATTAGTATAGTTATAACATTTGTCCTACAGTTGTTGCTCTTACTGTCATTGACTCCACCCCCGACTCATGGCAACTCCATGCACAAGGGAAGGAAATGCTGACCAATTCTATAATAATGATATGTGAAGTAAGTCAAAGATTCAGATATGTGATTATTTATGGTATCAAGCATATCAACTGCAGAATTCTGTAGAAAGTTCAAATTTAACATATAATATATATAATACAATAAATATATATAAAAAGGCATTCAACTGTGTGTATTATAACACAGATAACTTTGCAAAGAATAGGAATTCCAGAACACTCACTTGTGCTCGTGAGGAACCTGTACTTAGACCAAGAGGCAGTCGTTTGAACAGAACAAGGGGATACTGCGTGGTTGAAAATCAGGAAAGGTGTATGTCAGGGTTGTATTATTTCACCATACTTATTCTATCTGTAAGCTGAACAAATAATCCGAGAAGCTGGACTATATGAATAAGAACACTGCATTAGGACTGGAGAGACTCTTTAACAACCAGTGATGTGCACCTGACATAACCTTGCTTGCTGAAGCAAAGAGAACTTGATGCATTTACTAACGAAGATCAAAGACTACAGCCTTCAGTATGGAATACACCTCAACATAAAGAAAACAAAAATCCTCACAACTGGACCAATAAGCAACATCATGATAAACAGAGAAAACATTGAAGTTGTCAAATATTTCGTTTTACTTGGATACACAATCAACATTCACTGAAGAAACAGTCAAGAAATCAAATGATGCATTGCATTGGGCATATCTGCTGCAAAAGACCTCTTTAAAGTATTAAAAAGCAAGTATGTCACTTTGAGGACTAAGATGTGCCTAATGCAAGACGTGTTATTTTCAATTGCCCCATATACATGCAAAAGCCGGACAATGAATACAGAGGACTGAAGAAGAACTGATGCCTTTGAATTATGGTGTTGGTGAAGAATATTGAATATACCATGGACTTTCAGAAGAGCAAACAAATCTGTCTTGGAAGAAGTACAGTTAGAATGCTCCTTAAAAGCAAGGATGGCAAAATGTCATCTTAAGTACTTTAGACATGTTATTAGGAGGGGCCAGTCCTTGGAGAAGGCAGCATGCTTGGTAAAATAGAGGGTTAGCAAAAAAGAGGAAGATCCTCAATGAGATGGATTGACACAGTGGCTTCAACAATAGGTTCAAGTATACCAATGCTTGTGAGGACAATGCTGGACCAGGCAGTGTTTCGTTCTGTTGTACATGGGGTCACTATGAGTTGGAACCAACTTGATGGCACCTAACAACAACATGGACTGCCAGAAAAATGAACAAGTCTATCTTGGAAGAAGTGCAGTTAGAAAGTTCCTTAGACACAAGGATGGAGACATTTTGTCTCAGTACTTTGGAAGGGTTATCAGGAGGGACTAGTCCCTGGGGAAGGACATCATGCTTGGTAAATTAGGGTCAGGGAAAAAGAGGAAAACTTTCAATGAGATAGATTGACACAGTGGCTGCAACAATGGGCTCAAACATAGCAATGATTGTGAGGATGGCATAGGACGAAGCATTATTTCACTCTGTTGTTATGAGTTGTTATTGACTTGATGGTACCTAACAACAAATATTATAGATATAGAAATAGATATAGATACAGATATAGATATAAAGATCGATATATATATATATGCTATATAGATACAGATATATATAGATATTTATGTGCTATGTCTCTAATAGATAGATAAATAGATATATATGTGTGTATATATATATACGAGAAATTACTTTAAATCCGTAGTTAAAATTGTACATATAGAACTGGGAATTTTGGTGAAAAAAACTTGGCTCTAGTCCTTTTCTGCTTATCAGATGAGTCTTTTAACTTCTCTGGGCCAGTGTTCTTATCTAAACCATGAGAAGACTGAACTAGGGCAGAGGTTCTTAAAAATATCACGAAAAAATACATGTATATATTTAGTCTCTTACTTCCATATAAAATTTTGATAATATCTCTATTAGAATTTACACACACCCATACTAGGCATTGATTTCCAGACCCTACTCTACTTGAGGATATCTATAACATCTCTTCCATTCTTCAACTTCTATAGTTTTATAAATTAGGATACCACATTTTATAGTTTTTTCAGACTGTATGAGGGTTTTTAAACACTATTATTTTTATATGATTATTATTATTATTATTATTATTTTGTCAGTACACATATTGTTTTATGACATTGGTTAACAACCCCATGACATGTCAACCCTCTCCCTTCTCCACCT
>NW_004444052.1:5736119-5751149 GCF_000243295.1 Trichechus manatus latirostris
TTGGATGTGTCTATGGAGCTTCCATGACCTTTCCTTGTACAAGTTGTGCTGACTTCCCCAGTATTGTGTACTGTCTCACCCTTCACAAAAGATACCATTTATAAGAATATTATTTTTTGAGTGCTTAAGGGAAAAAGCTGATGCATTTTGCCTTTAATTGATGAACTCAAATAATTAAAATAGTGATTTTTTAGGATTTTGGGACTACCCAAGTATGCTGTAAATTCAAGGTCTATAAAATGCCAAGTCTTGCTCAGTGGTAAAGAATTGACTTCTATAATGACTCAAGCACAAAGAATTTCTCAAGCTGGTGTAACTCATTTTTCAGAAAATGAAAATTATATTGAAAAGGCTTTAAGTCTTCATAGGCAGGAACCAGAAAATATTTCTTAATTGCATACACTATTAGTGTCATATATGTAAATACCTAACATATGAAACAACTTTGACACAAGGAAAGAACTTCTCACATTTTACTGTAGGAGCGTGCCCAGCCCTATGAAGACAGCTGTCTTAGTTATCTAGTGCTGCTATAACAGAAATACCACAAGTGGATGGCTTTAACAAAGAGAAATTTATTTCTTCACAGCAAGGTAGGCTGCAAGTCCAAATTCAGGGCCCAGCTCCAGGGGAAGGCTTTTTCTCTCTGTCGGCCTTCTCTTCAGTGTTCCCCTGGACTAGGAGCTTCTCTGCGCAGGGACCCTGGTCCAAAGGACGTGTTCTGCTCCCAGCACTGCTTTCTTGATGGTATGAGGTCCCCAATTCTCTGCTTGCTTCCCTTTCCTTTTATCTCTCAAGAGGTAAAAGGTGGTGCAGGCCACACCCCAGGGAAACCCCCTTTACATTGGATCAGGGATATGACCTTGGTAGAGATGGTGTTATAATCCTACCCTAATCTTCTTTAACATAAAATTGCAATCACAAAATGAAGGACAACCACACAATTCTGGGAATCATGGCCCAGCCAAATTGATACACACCTTTTTTTGGGGACATAAACCATGACAAAGCTATTACCCAAAGTTTTTCTCATTTAGCATAATGGCATTTGCAGTTCTAAGATAGCTATATTATCCTTAAAATACTATCATCAATTAAATGATATGATCCTTATACAAACTCTACAGAAAATTAAATAATTTGGCTTTTACAGAACAAATAAAAAAAATAATGAATTAGTCCAATAAAGACACATACTTACAAAAAACTATAAAATAACTTATGTAGCCATTACCTTAGTTTCAAATATATAACTTATTACACACAGTGAAGGACCAATATAAATTATCCGAACAGTTGTGCTAAAATGCAAAGTAATGGAAAGGCTACATAAAGATTCACTCCATTTCATTTTTCCTAAGAGAAGGCACATCTATTTATTATATTTAAAAAAGATTTTATTATGCATTAGGTGAAAGTTTACAGAGCAAATTAGTTTCCCATTTAATAGTTTATACGTAAGAGAAGGAACATTTAAAAATCAATGTAAATATGTGTAATGGATTGAATTGTGTCCCCCCAAAATGTGTGTCAACTGGGCTAGGCTATGATTCCCGTCATTGTGGGATTGTCAACCATTTTGTCATCTGATGTGATTTTCCTATGTGTTGTAAATCCTACCTCTGTGATGTTAATGAGGTAGGATTACAGGCAGTTACGTTAATGAAGCAGGACTCAATCTACAAGATTAGGTTGTATGTTGAGTCAATCTCTTTTGGATATAAAAGAGAGAAGCCAGCAGAGGGATGGGGGTGGGGAGACCGCATACCACCAAGAAAGTAGTGCCAGGAGCAAAGTGTGTCCTTTGAACGCAGTGTACCTGCACTAAGAAGCTCCTAGTTCAGGGAAAAATTGATGACAAGGACCTTCCACTAGAACTGACACAGAAAGAAAGCTTTCCCCTGGGGCTGACTCCCTGAATTTGAACTTCTAGCCTACAAGACTGTGAGAGAATAAACTTCTGTTTGTTGAAGCCATTCACTGGTGGCATTTCTGTTACAGCAGCAGTAGATAACTAAGACAGACTTTGGTACCTGAAGTGGGGTGCTACTCTAACAGATAATAAAATGTGGACGCAGTTTTGAAACTCTGAATGTATAGAGGCTGGAAGAGTTTTAAAGTGCCTACTAGTAAAAGCCTAGATTGCACTGAAGAGACTGTTGGTGGAATTATGGACATCAAAGACAATTCTGGTGAGGACCCAGAAGGAAGTGAGGAAAGGTGTTACTCTGGAGATGGTACAAATGGTGAGAAGCAGCAGCAGCAGAGAAATGGCAGCAACTGAACTAGGAGACCAGCAAGAGACAGTGTTGGAGCCAACCCACAGAGCGAGAGAGCTGAGTGCCTTTGCGCAGGTGGCCTCCTAACAGAGTAGGGTGCCTCTGGGCAGTTACCACTAGAGCTAGGCAAGAGAGTTGAGGGTCTTCTGGCTGAAGTTTACTGGCAGAGTGGGGTATCTCCAGGCACTTATCAGTGGAGCTAAAGAGCTTTGGAACACTTGCCCCAGCAGGGTAGAGGCTGGCGGCAAGGCCTGAGGGGCCAAGAGGCTGAGAAACCAGGAAGCAGAAGCTGAAGAGACAAGGAGCACAGGAAGCAAAGTTACCTCAGTCTCAAAGGGTAGGGCCACAACCTATGGGGTCTCAAATGGTGGAGCCATGGCCTCTGGAGTTTCTAAGGGTGGGGCCACAGAATTCTAAGTTTCAAAGAGTCTGATCTTCACCAACTTGGTTCTGGAGTGTGGGGCTGCCTTTCGAGAGTGCCAATGGGATAGGGCCAGATCTGCTGCCCAAGGCTGAGGGAGTGGGGCTCTCATCCCTAAGGAGCAGAAGAACAGGGCATGCCAGGGAAGAGGGTGTAGGGTCATCACTCAGATGGACTAGGAGAATGGGGCGGCCCTAACCTAAGGGAGCAGAGTTGCCATTCTAGTGGGCCTGGAAGGTGGAGCTGAAGCCCAGGGCCTAGGGGCCTCCACCCAGAATCCAGAAAATGTGGCCAACACTCAGAGTTTGGAGGGGAGGACCATTGCATAAATGGTCTCAGAAAACAAAGAATTATTTTCAAGCCTGAAGAGTTAATGAAATGTGTTTTTGCTAACTTGCTTGGTGCCTGTCATCCCTTCTTTCTCTCCAATTTATCCCATCTGTAATGAAAATATCTAGCTTGTGCCTGTTCCATCATTGTACTTTGGAATCAGATAATTTGTAATCTGGATTTCATAGATGAAGAGGAATTTTTGGATTTTGGACTTGGAGTTGAATTAAGACTTTTGCTATCATATAATGGGGTGAACGTGTTTTACATGTGGCAAAGACTTGAATATTTGGAGGCCAAAGTGTAGAATGTTACGGCTTGAATTGTGTGTGTCAACTTGGCTAGGCCATGATTCCTATTATTGTGTAATTGTCTACCATTTTTGTCATATGATGTGATTTTCCAATGTGTTGTAAATCCTACCTGTATGATGTTAAAGAGGTAGGATTAGAGGCAGTTATGTTAATGAGGTAGGATTCAATCTACAAGGTTAGGTTGTATCTTGAGTCAATCTCTTTTGGATATGAAAGAAAGTTGGAGGGGCGGTGGATCTCATACTACCAAGAAAGTAGTGCCAGGAGCAGGTCCTTTGAACCTGAGGTCCCTGCTCTGAGAAGCTCCTAGTCCAGGGGAAGATTGATGACAAGGACCTTCCTCCAGAGACAACAGAGAGAGAAAGCCTTCCCCTGGAGCTGACACCCTGAATTTGGACTTCTAGCCTACTAGGCTGTGAGAGAATAAACTTCTGCTCGTTGAAGCCATTCACTTGTGGTATTTCTGTTACAGCAGCAATGGATAACTAAGACCAATATGTATCTTAGGATTGTTAAATTTCAAATTTGATTACTGAAGATTAAAATGCTTTTCAGTAGAAGTAATAGTGTCTATTCTTACATTAACCCAACTAGACAGCATTCTAATTTCCAAATTAATTTAAAATTGGATGTCAATTTTATGGCATGGGAGGTTTGAAAGATGACTTAATGTGGTGGTTCAGAGCAAGCTGTGGACAAAGACTGGTTAGGTTTGAATACTGGCTTCAGCAGTACTGCTGTGACACTTGCTAGTTGTGTGATGTTGGCGAGCCACTTAAATGCTTGTCTACCCATCTATAAAAGTGGGTGATTTTGGTACTTAGCCCATAAGGTTATTGTGAAAAGTAGACGAAATAATATGTGTAAAACAATTAGGACTGTGTCCAACAGATGGTAGTTTCTTAAAAGTGTTTGCTTTCATTAGTTATATTATTATATTTTATTATCATGATCAATTAATAGATACAAATTTAGATAAAAAATCAGGTTTACAGTTTGGGGAGGTCAGTTTCATCTTTGTGAGGCTTGCTTTCAGCTTATTAAGGTAAGTGCAAAATTTTCTTTATCACCAAGGCAAGAACTGCTGATTGATTAAAAAATATTATTTTTGTCATTCATTTTAATTTTATATGTGTTATAATATAGTATAATATTATTGTATTATTTTTTATTTTAAATAGTAAATGCTTTTTCCAATAAATTAAGAAATTAAAAAAAGATCTTTTATATTTACTGACATATACTCTAATCCCATACTTCTTTATTCCTTTGTGTATATCCAAATTACCTTCTGGGATAATATTCATTCTGCCAGAAGAACATTCTGGCTGGGCAATTCTTCTGGCAATGAATTTACTCAATTTTTGCTTATCTAAAAAATGTCTTTATTTCACTTTCTTTACTGTGTATATACTTGTAGCTTGATCATTTTTTTTCTCTATTTTACAGATGTTAGTCCATTGTCTTCTGGCTTGCATAATTTTTGACAGAAAGTCTGCTATTGTTTTTATCTTTATTTCTTAGTATGTAAAGTTTCTCTCACACCTTCTTTTATGGTTTTCTTTTTGTACAACACCCATGGAAGCAACAGTCAAGAAATCAAACAATGACTCCTGAGGTTCATGCATCAGCCAAAGATTAGACAGTCCTATAAAACAAAATGAGTCCAAAGGGGCACAGCGGCTCAGGGGCAAGGACTAGAAGGCGGGAGGAGACAAGAAAGGTGGTAATAAGAAACCCAAGGTCGAGAAGGGGAGAGTATTGACATGTCATGGGGTTGGTAACCAATGTCACAAAACAATATGTGTACTAATTGTTTAATGAGAAGCTAATTTGTTCTGTAAACCTTCATTCAAAGTACAAAAAAAAAAAAAAAAGTACATGAGACCAAATAGTCAACAATTACTTTAAAACAAGAATGTGAAGGTAAGAGGGCAGGAAAACTACATTAATGAAAACAGAACAGCCAGAATGAAAATGAGAATGTTCACACATTATGAAGAATGTAACCAATGTCACTGAACAATTTGTGCAGAAATTGTTGAATGGAGACCTGAACTGCTGTCTAAACCGTCACCAAAAACTCAATAAATTATTATTTAAAAAAGAAAGAAATCAAACAATGTATTGCATTGGGCAAATCTGCTTCAAAAGACCTCTTAAAAGAGTTGAAAAGCAAAGATGTCACTTTGAGGACTAAAGTGTGCCTGACGCAAGCCGTGGTATTTTCAATAGTTTCATATGCATGTGAAAACCGGACAATGAATATGGAAGTCTGAAGAAGAATTGATACCTTTGAATTACGGTTGTTGGTGAAGAACACTGAATATGCCATGGACTACCAGAAGAACAAAGAAGTCTGTCTTGGAAGAAGTACAGCCAGAGTGTTCCTTCGAAGCGAGGATGGTGAGACTTTGTCTCATGTACTTTGGATATATTATCAGGAGGGACCAGTCTCTGGAAAAAGACATCATGCTTGGCAAGGTAGAGGGTCAGCTAAAAAGAGGAAGACCCTAGACAAGATGGACTGATACAGTGGCTGCAACAATGAGTTCAAATTTAACAACGATTGTGAGGATGTGCAGGAGTGGGTAGTGTTTCATTCTGTTTTACGTAGGGTCACTGTGAGTCAGAACCAACTCGATGGCACCCAACAACAACATGATTTTAAGCAATGTGCTTATAAGGTACCTTGGTTTTGCTTCCTGTTTATTCTTCTGCTTGGGGTTTCTTGAGCTTCTTGGATCTGTTAGTGTCAAATATCAATAAAACCTTATGAAAATTATCCCTTATTTCTCTTCTTCTTCCTCTCCTCTTTCTGTCTTCTTCTTTTGGGACTTGAATTATATGTATGTTAGACAGCTTGATATTTCCTCAGGTCACTTATGGCCTATTAATTTTTTTCAGGTTTCCTTTCTACACTTTATTTTGAATATAGGCACATATTTTTAATTTCAGATATTTTCTTTTGCTGGATCTATTCTCTGTTAATCCCATCCAGCGTATTTTTCAATTAAATATTTTATTTTTTAATCTCTAAAAGTTCCATTTAAGTCCTTTTCATATCTTTTATTTCTTCCTTATAATGTTCATCTTTCCCTTTACATCCTTTAGTATGCATATAAGATTTATAATAGCAAGGTCCCTGTCTACTAATTTTACCATCTCTGCTATTTATGATTCTGGTTTTATTTATTTATTTTTTCTCCATGTAATGGGTCATAATTCCTGCTATTTTTCATACCTGCAAGATTTCTTTTAGTAAATCTTGTTAGTACTTTTACCTGGCATGTTACCAGACATTGTGAATTTTACATTTTTGGGTGCTGGATTTTGCTGCATTTCTTTAATTTTATTAAACTTCTTTTCTAGGCCACAGTTAATTTTGGGGCAAAGGGGAGGTCAGTTTCATCTTTGTGAGGCTTGCTTTCAGCTTATTAGGGTAGGTGCAAAGCAATCTTTATTCTCGGGAAAATTTAGTCTCACTAAAAAAGTGATAACTTTCTCAGAACTCATTCCAATGCCGTATGTATTACAAAGTCTCTACACTGACATTTACACTTCAAATGACATTGAACAAACTTTTGAAAATCAGATAAAAACTATTTTAATTATAACATTTGAAACACGTACAAAGTGCTTAAGATCTACATTCTTTAGTAGATCTGCACTCTTATGAGAAAGTTAATGTCAGGGATAAGCAATGTTCTTATTTCCAGGATAAGTAATATTCACCAAATACCCATGTACTCCTTTTCATGTCCTAGCCTCCCTTGCAATCAAGTTGGGCCATATAACAGAGTTCTGGCAAATGAAATGTGAGCCTCATGGTGCATTGCTTCTAGACTAAGGTCTTTAAGATTCTGTATCCCTCTTCCATTTCTCACTTCTCTTTGACTGGTGATGAAGGAAACCACATATTGAGACAGAGATAGTAGTATAACATGATGGAAGCAGCTCGCACACTTGATCACTGCATAGAGCACAACTGACCTATAGTAGCACCTGGGTCACATCAGACAACTTGTGGTTGAGAGCTAAACCTTTGTAATATTAAACACTGAGATTTTAGAATTAATTTGTTACTGATGCATTGTTATTGTGTGACATTGAGTCAATTTCTACTCATAGCGAACTATGTGACAGAGTAGAACTGCCCCATAGAGTTTCCTAGGCTGAAATCTTTATGGGAGCATATCACCAGGTCTTTTCTCCTGTGGAGCCATTGGTGAATTCAAAGCACCAACCTTTTGGTTAGCAGCTGAATGCTTAACCTATTACACCACCAGAGCTCCTAGAATGAATATTATATGAAATACTGACCAATACAGTTCTCAAGCTCAAAGGTTTAGACAATATTTAAGTGACTAAGGATAGTGTTGGTGAGGATGCGTCCCTGATGTTGCACACTCTAAAGTACTTGTTCCTGGCATGTTAGTGAAAGGACTTGTGGTGTTTCATACAGCACTTATACTTTATGTTATTTTAACTTTGATCAACCTTGAAATAGAGGTGTTCAGCTGGTATCATACAGTATTCTGCTTAAGTGGACCAATGTTTTATTCCTGGATAGAGCTATATCCCCAACTTCAGGGAAATTTCAGTCAAGTAGTGAAAAATTATGCCAAACTCTAAAAAACCCATATACAAGCAAAACTCCCAATCATATTTTTGGGAATGATTAAATATAAGGGAATAGCTGAGAATCATGTGAGTGGCTTTAAAGACCACATATTTATTGTTTCACAGTTTTTGTGGGCCAGGAGTCCTAGAATGGCGTGGTTAGTCCCGTAGCTTAGGTCTAAAAATGGTTACATCAAGGTTTTGATTGGGTTGCATTTTCATCTGTGTGCTTGACTGGTGAAGAATCTGCTTTCAAGCACACTCAGGTTTTTGGAAAAAAAATATTTACCTGTTGTAAGACGGAGGGCTTTGGCTTCTTGCTGGCTGTTGGCTAGAGGCTTCATTCAGCTCCTAGAGGATTACTATAGTTCTTAGAGACTACTCACAGTTCCTTCATACATGGGTTTTCCCAAAATGGCAACTTACTTCATCAAATCAGTGAGTAGAGTCTCTAGAGTGAGTCTGCTAGCAATTAAGGAGTCTTATTTAATGTAACATAATCATGGGAGTGACATGCCGTCATCTTTTCCATACTTGATTGTTTAAAAGCAAGTGACACTGAAATGGAGAGGATTTCACAAAGGTGTGAGCATTAGGAGGTAGAGATAATGGGGATCACCTGTCTGACACAGTCCATCCTCTGTCTTCTATGATTCATGTTTCTCCCACATTCAAAATACATTCATCCACTCCCAAGTTTCCAAGACTCTTATACTATTACAGAATCATCTCACTAAGTACAGCTGCTGGAAAAGAATTCTTCTTTATCTGTGTACCTGCTCACTAAGTACAGCTTCTGGAACACAATTCTTCTTTATCTGTGTACCTGTGAAACTAAGACAAGTTATCTCCCTACAACATACATCCAAAATGCAGTGTTATGACAGAATAAAGCTTTTGACATTTGCCATTGTTTGAATTCTGTCCCTCCAAAAATGTGTGTATCAGTTTGGCTGGGCCGTGATTCCCAGAATTGCGTGGTTGGCCTCCATTTTGTGATTGTAATTTTATGTTAAAGAGGATTAGGGTGGGATTGTAACACCACCCTTACCCAGGTCATATCCCCGATCCAATGTAAAGGGAATTTCCCTGGGGTGTGGTCTTTTATCAAGAGATAAAAGGAAAGAGAAGCAAGCAGAGAGCTGGGGGACCTCATACTATCAAGAAAGCAGTGCTGGGAGCAGAGCATGTCCTTTGGACTGGGGTCCTTGCACAGACAAGCTCCTAGTCTGGGGGAACACCAAAGAGAAGAAGGCCGACAGAGAGAAAAAGCCTTCCCCTGGAGCTGGCACCCTGAATTTGGACTTTTAGCCTACTTGACTGTGGGGAAATAAACTTCTCTTCATTAAAAGCATCCACTTGTGGTATTTCTGTTACAGCAGCACTAGATAACTAAGACAGAATTTGGTACCGAGAGAGTGGGGTGCTGCTCTAGCAGATACCTAAAATGTGGAAGGAGTTTTAAAACTGTGAATGGATAGACGTGCAGCAGTGACAGAGGACCAGCAGCAGCAGAGAACCTACAGCAGCAGAACCAAGAGACCAGTGCGAGACGGCACTGAAGCCGACCCACAGAGCGAGAGAGCTGAGTGCCTGTGTGTGGGAGGCTTCCTGGTGGAGTGGGGTGCCTCCGGGCACTTACAGGTGAAGCTACAGAGCTTTGGAACACTTGCTCCAGCAGGGCAGATGTGGGCATGAGGCCCGAGGGCCAAGAGGCCACAGGAAACAGAAGCAGAAGCTGAAGAGACAAGGGACACAAAAAGCGGAGCTGCCTTTACCCAGGTCACATCCAACGTAAATGGGAGTTTCCCTGGGGTGTGACCTGCACACCTTTTATGTCTCAAGAGATAAAAGGAAAGGGAAGGAAGCAAGAGTTGGGGACCTCAAACCATCAAGAAAGCAGTGCTGGGAGCAGAGCGCGTCCTTTGGACTGGTGTCCCTGCACAGAGAAGCTCCTAGTCCGGGGGAACACCAAAGAGAAGAAGGCAGACGGAGAGAAAAAGCCTTCCCCTGGAGCTGATGTCCTGAATTTGGACTTTTAGCCTACTTGACTGTGAGGAAATAAACTTCTCTTTGTTAAAACCGTCCACTTGTGGTATTTCTGTTATGGCAGCACTAGATAACAAAGACAACATTGTAATTCAAAAACAAGAAAAATGAAAGGTCAGTAGGAATCACTGGTCCATAACAGTTCTGAAATCCACTTGGGCCAATGTTGGAAGTTACTTGATTAGGTTTCAAGGCCTGGGAATAATGCTCTCTGCTCTTGGCTCTGCAGTGTTGTGTCTTGGTTACATCTTCTGAGTCATTCTTCTTTTTTTTATGGAAGTCAACACATGTTTGCAGCTGAATCGTCTGCTTCCTTCCAGTAGAATCTGGGGGTTTGATCTCCTTTCCTTTTGGCATGTATTTTGTCCCTTTCAGTTCAATCTGGCAACATTTTTGTTGAAATAATTTATCATAAACATTGTAGGTCTTCTGTGGATTTCAATAGAGTTCACTCTATTAGATAGAATTCCCACTCAAAGATCTCTTTGAGACAAACTTAAGCTTCCTAGAGGCTCCATGGTTTCACTGAGAGGATCTATGAGGCACATCCTTAATATCTTGAAAGGGTATATTGTGTGACCAAATGCTACTCTGATTCTTTGACATTTTTGAGTTTTTAGCAAAAGGCTGTACAGTTAAACTCTTGGCTTTTTCCCTAGAGCATACTTTCCTGATAGTTAATCTCTTAATTTTAATGCATTTTTCCATTGAAGATGCTGATATGAATCTTGGTTGATTTTGCTCTCCGTTCATCTCTCTCTGTTCGTATTATATAAGCAGAAAGAAGAAACTGAGACAAACTTTGGGATTTTTTGCTTGGATAAGGTTGAGAACATTCTTCAGAATGTAGAAAACTGGAGAGATAGGCAATCGGTGAGAAAGATATATAAAATTGTGAATGATATATGGAAATTTAAAGATTACTCCATGAGTCCAACATCTTAATATTAGTAGTTCTAAAAAGAGAAACATAAAATGGTGGAATAAATATAGAAAACATCGAAGAATGAATGGTGTAATTTTTTTTTTTAATAATTCCAGTAACTCTTCAAAACAGTGGTGAAAAAAATACATAAAGTACATCATCTTAAACATTCAGAATGCCAGGGATAAAGAAGAAAAAAAAAAAAATCCAAAGCTTACAGAGTGTAGAAAAAAATAGGTCACATAAATATGTCCGGAAATCAGTATTTCATCCACCTTTGCAAGACCAACAAACGAACATAAAATAAAATGGAGTAATATCAGCAAAATTCCAAGGAAAAATGATTTTCAACTTAGAATTTTATTTCTAGCAAATTATCCATCAAATGTGAGCACAGACTACAGACGTTTTCTCAATGCTCATCTCAATAAAATTTATTCCTAGGTGCTCTTTTTCAAGAAGATACTGAGGCATGTGCTGCACAAAAATTAGGGAGCAAATCAAGAAAAATAGATGCATGAGTATGAAACGGAAAGAATTGAACAAATGAAAGAATCTAAGGGGATTCTGAGACGGTGATTATAGAACCTCCACAAATGTGTAGCTGGCTTAGAAAGACACAGGTCCAAACCAGCACAAAAAGAAAGAGCTTCGGAGGAGATATCATCATGAAAAAGAAAATCAGTTACTTAACCTCCTTGACACAGTAGCTTAGTACCTATGGCTGCCGTAACAAAGTATGACAAAGTGGGCAGTTTTAAACAACAGAAATTTATTGTCTCAGAGTTTTGGAGGCTACAAGTCTGAATTCAGTGTCAACAGCGCCATGTTCTCTCCAAAGGCTCAGGGGGAAGATTCTTTCTTGTTTCGCTCAGTTTCTGGTATCCCCAGGGGATCCTTGGTGTAAATGCATCTTCATATGGCTGTCTTTCCTCTGAGCATCGCTTTGTATGTCTTCTCTTTTATAAGGTCACCACTAGGATGGAATTAGGACCCACCTTACTCTGATATGACTTCATGATAACTGATACCATCTTCAAAGACTCTATTTCGGAACAAAATCAAACTCACAGGTACTAGGGATTAGAACTTTAACATATCTTTTTTTTTTCCCCCCTTGAGAGGGGTATAATTCAATCCATAACATCTAGTAAAGAGACAGACAAAAAAGACAATTATTAACTCCAGTAAAGACAAAAACTTGTATAACAAAGGAAATAAATGAAAAATATTGAATTCACCAAAATAACAATAAAATTGTTATGGAAGTTGGACATAGGAGCGGTGTGTGTGTATGTATGTGGATGGGATAGGAAAAATGATATATATATATACATTCTTGTGTAGTATAGTAGGAAATCAGTATATTAATATCTAAAACTTTTTTTTAAAACGAGTGTAAACACATTATTTAAAAATATGTGGTTAAATAGATGGAATAATTAAAGAGCTGAAAATCATTGCCTATGATGAGGAGTAAACAGGTGGAAGCATATTTGAGGAAGAAGGTCTATTCTTAGTTACACACTTGCTAGACTATTTGAATTTTTAACTACGTACATGTATAATCATGATTAAAATAAAAATCAATTTAATATCAAGTATATTGAGAACAATAACATTTTACTCCACATATCTTAGATAACTTGAATTGCTTTAGAAAAGTATATACAAGTATTACATTTGTTATTATAAAACAATAACACCTCCTTGCTTGTACACATCCCATAAGGACCACAATGCCCAATGCACTGTGAGGAGAAAGAGAGAATTCCCTTTCAGGGTGAAATAGAATTCATGAAGTAGTAGGGCAGAGTGGGGAATGGAGCTGGTATATAGTTAGGAAGAATAAACTTTACTAATTTGACAATTTTGCCCAGTCCTAGTGTTTGTATTAGAAGAAGCTGGGTGTGGGCAAAGAACTTCATTAATTGCTGACTTGGTGCCAGACTCTACATGAGTAGATTTAATTCCATTTCCACCCTTACTCCTTACAATGTCACTGCAAGACAAATGTTACATATCCCATTTCACAGATGAACTTTACTCAGAGAATTTGATCTTTTTCCCTAGTTCCTGAGAGATAATCTCTAAAACCTTGAGTTTTCTCCAACGATTGAAGTGCCTTTGTTATCTGTTGGGCTAAAGATCACATCTGAGAATTTAGGTCAATGAGGTA
The DNA here is from genome assembly GCF_000243295.1 of Trichechus manatus latirostris. NCBI lineage: Eukaryota > Metazoa > Chordata > Mammalia > Sirenia > Trichechidae > Trichechus > Trichechus manatus. The sequence continues at coordinate 5,749,240 of NW_004444052.1, forward strand.
ACTCACGCAGGGGCTGGTCAGGCCTGAAAGACCTCTCACATGATATCAGATCAACCTCAGGGAAGGGAGGATTTGAGATTGAGTTCAACAACATGGGGCAATGATTCCATCAATCATGCCTATGTAATGAGTTCCCAGTCAAGGCTCTAGACATAGAAGCTCCATGGGCTTTCTGGCTGGTGAAAGACATTGATGCATATGGAGGGTAGCATGTCCCTTTTTGAGACACAGAAGCTCCACGTTGGGAATCCTTTCAGATCTTACCTTATGCAGCTCTTCATTTGTACCCTTTTTGCTATAATAAAACTGTAATTGTTAAGTTTAGTGCTTTCTGAGTTCTGTGAGTCGTTCTAGCAAATTATCGAATCTGAGGGAGGCAGTATGAAGCAAGGGGGTCTTGGGGACACTGAGTTTATGACAAGCATCCTGAGGGGGTAGAAGGAACCCTCAAATTTGTAACCAGAAGGTCAAAAGACAATGTGTCATGGGACACCTAAGCTTGGGGCTGATATTGGAAGTCTTGGGCAGATGAGGCAGTCAGAAGGACTGTGCCCTTTTGTTTATGAGGTCTGACCTAGCTCTGTTGCTTAGGGTCGGAGGAAGGACTGCATCTGCTGTTAGGAACAGAATTGGTATTGAATTGAACTGATGCTTACAGGGGCTAATGTTAAGAAGTTAAATAGCTTGCCCAAGCAAAACAAGCTACTTAGTGCCAGCAAGAACTAAAACCAAAGGCTCTCTGACCCAAGGCCTCAGGTTTGTGTTAATTAAACATGCCTTCTACAATCTGCTTTACATGAATATCTTTAAAATTCATTAAAAATATACAGCTCAAAGGTAAATTTCTGTTTTGCTTTCATAAAATATTCATGCACAGAGTTTCATATCTATTTTCATTAAATTTGATATATTTAAGTAGCACAACATCACCGACAGAGAGAGAGAAGGAGGTTAATTAGAAACAAAAGTTTTTTGCTAAATGTATATATTGAATTCTATACAATTTTTAGTTAATTTTATGGCAAATTGGTATATCAATTGCTATTTGATTAAATCTTAATACATGATTTTAGTAATATATGAATATTTAATATACTGATTAGTATATAGTTGATATTTTGCTATATTTTTGTGCCAGACCTTGCTAAATATGAATTTAAATAGATCTATTTCTTACTTCAGCTGCACTGAAGGCATTGGCAAAAAACAAGGCTCCTGGAATTGACAGAATACCAACTGAGATGTTTCAACAAACAGATGCAGCACTGGAAGTGCTCACTTGTCTATGGATGAGGTCCATATTTATTCCTATTCCCAACCAAATGTGGAAATTACTGAACAATATGAGTAGCATCACAGGCAAGTAAAATTTTGCTGAAGATCATTCAAAAGCGGCTGCAGCAGTACATAGACAGGGAACTGCCAGAAATTCAATCTGGATTCAGAAGAGGATGTAGAAGCAGGGCTATCATTGCTGATGTCAGATGGATCTTGGCTGAAAGCAGAGAATACCAGAAAGATATTTATTTGTGTTTTATTGACTATGCAAAGGCATTCCGCTGTGTGGATCATAACGAATTATGAATAACATTGCAAAGAATGGGAATTCCAGAACACTTAATTGTGCTCATGAGGAACCTGTACATAAATCAAGAGGCAATTGTTCGAACAGAACAAGGGGATACCACGTGGGTTAAAGTCAAGAAAGATGTGTGTCATGGTTGTATCGTTTCACCATACTTATTCAATCCATATGTTGAACAAATAATACGAGAAGCTGGACTATATGAAGGAGAACGGGGCATCATGATTGGAGGAAAACTCATTAACAACCTGTGATATGCAGATGACACAACCTTGCTTGCTGAAAGTGAAGAGGACTTGAAGCACTTACTGATGAAGATCAAAGA
>NW_004444052.1:5751251-5783177 GCF_000243295.1 Trichechus manatus latirostris
AAGATTGAAATTGTCAAGGATTTCATATTACTTGGATCCACAATCAACACCCATGGAAGCAGCAGTCAAGAAATCAACAGACACATTGTACTGGGCAAATCTGCTGCAAAAGACTTCTTTAACGTGTTGAAAAGCAAAGAAGTCACCTTGAAAACTAAGACACACCTGACAGAAGCTGGTATTTTCAATCACCTCATATGCACGCGAGAGCTGAGTAAGGAAGACCGACCAAGAATTGGAGCCTTTGAATTGTGGTGTTGGCGAAGAATATTGAATATACCATGGACTGCCAAAAGAATGAACAAATCTGTCTTGGAAGAAGTACAAACACATTGCTCCTTAGAAGCAAGGATGGCGAGACTACGTCTCACATGCTTTGGACATGTTGTCAAGAGAGATCAATCCCTGGAGAAGGACATCATGCCTGGTAAAGCAGAGGGTCAGCGAAAAAGAGGAAGACCCTCAACAAGATGGACTGACATAGTGGCTCATGCATAACAACAATTGTGAGGACGGTGCAGGACCAAGCAGTGTTTCATTCTGTTGTACATGGGGTCTCTATAAGTCAGAAGCGACTCGACAGCACTTGACAACAACAGCAACATTTTTGTCTTTGCTGTAATATATCCATTTTAAGAGGAGGGGTTTTGTTCTAACCAGTGTTCACTAAGAAATCCATTTTTTTAAAGCGTATTTATGACTTTGAGTGATTGTTTTAAGGATCTCAAAATCGTCTGCTATATTTTCCCTGATCTTCATTTTTTGCTGTGACAATAACAGTAGGGGTCACAAAGAAGAACAGTGATGTTGGAAAATTATAAAGGGATTAATGGTCCATCAGTGAAATTATTCTATTCATCAGTCTGTTTATATGCATAAAGAGCAGGCTTGCAGCAAACAATGAAGGAAGCGAACATAGTACTGACACGTACATGCTCCATGCTTTCACAGTGTACAAGCAGGAAGGGGAGAAGGACAGACCGCGGCCTCTGATGTTTCTGGAGGCCTCTAGCCTTTATTGTAGAGGATAAGAACTGTGACAAAAGCATGTGCGTGTATGTGTGTGTGTGTGAATTACTAATTTTAACTTTCCAATTTACAAATTAAACATGTATTCTTTTTTGTGATTACTTATTACAATCTCATCAGAGTTATTTACGCTATTGACTTGTAAAAGCAAAACAAAACAAAACAAAATCCGTTGCCCTTGAGTTGATCCCTACTCATAGTGACCCTATAAGACAGAGTAGAACGGCCCCATAGGGTTTCCAAGGCTGTAATCTTTATGGAAGCAGATTGCCATATCTTCCTCCTGTGGAGTAGCTGGTGGGTTCAAACCAATGACCTTTCTGTTAGCAACCTAGCATTTAACACTGTACCACCAGGGCTCCTTAGGTGACTTATGTCTCCATCTTTCAGTATATTTTTAAATGAATTGATGAAGAAAGATAACAGTATTTCTGACTATATAAATGTCAGCTTTTACGAGAAAATGATATATGATACTTAAATGATATATATACTTAAAAAGTATACTTAATTTTCTATAGTACAGTTGGCCATCTGTATCCAGGGGTTCCACATCTGCTGATTCAACCAACCATGGATAAAAAAATATTCAGGGAAAAAAAAGAAATTTCCAAAGACCAAAACTTGAATTTGCCACACGCCGAGCACTACACTGACTCCATGTGAATGAAATAACGTGTAGCATCCCCTGCTGTAGCCTCTCGTCACCTCAGAGATCCTCAGTCTTTCCCCAGCACTCATTGTTTGAGTTTTGTTCACTTCTCATCTTGTCATTATTCCCTAAACAATACAGTACTGTATAACAACTATTTACGTAGTATTTACATTGTACTAGGTATTGTAAGTAAAATAGAGATGATTTTAAAGTATACAGGAGGATGTGCATAGATGTCTTAGTTATCTAGTCCTGCTATAACAGAAATACCACAAGTAGATGGCTTTAACAAACACAAGTTTATCCTCTCACAGTTTAGGAGGCTAGAAGTACTAACTTGGGTGCCAGGTCCTAGGGAAGGCTTTCTCTCTTTATCGGCTCTGGGGGAAGGTCCTTGTCATGAATCTTCCCCTGGTCTAGGAGGGGGTCTAGCACAAGGACCCTGGGTCCAGCGGACATGCTCTGCTCCTGGTGCCTCTTTCTTGGTGGTATGAGGTACCTCTCCTCTCTGCTCGATTCTCTCTTTCATATCTCAAAAGAGGTTCACTCAAGATACAACCTAATCCTGTAGACTGAGTCCTTCCTCATTAACATAACATAACATAACTGCCTCTAATCCTGCCTCATTAGCATTACAGAGGTAGAATTTACAATACATAGGAAAATCTCATCAGATCACAGAATGGTGGACAACCACACAAAACTGGGAATCAGGAACAGGCCAAGTTGACACAGATTTTTGGGGGACACAATTCAATCGAGAACAGTAGGTTATATGCCATTTTATATAAGGGACTTGAGCATCGGAGGATTTTGGTATCCATGGGGGCCCTGGAACAAATCCCCTGAGGATACCTAGGGACGACTGTGTTTACATTTTATGACAGGACATATGAATGAAGGTATAAATATTTTTTTCTCAAGCACCATAGTTCTGGTTTTCACCGAGGAAGAATTGTGTGTGTGTATGCACATGGGCTCACAAAACAAGGACTTTGTGTGCATGTGTGAGGGAGGGCAGGTTTTGCACTAGGCAGAAGTGATACCCATATTTATTGGCCACTAAGTAGCATGACAGACTCACCAGCCTCTGTTCCTCTTTCCTGGGCGGGAGCTCATTTAGCTGAAAGCAGGATGAAGACGGCAAAAGGGACCAGCTGAGCGTTAAAGCCTTTGATTAGCCTAATAGGCCAGGTTAGCATTTTGCAGATGCTGGATTTCTAAATCGGTAATCCTGTTGACGGCATCTAGTAGCAGCCGCTATTAGATGATGTAATTTGGAATTTGATTTGCTTCTTAAGATAAGACAAACAAATCTCATTTGCAGTGTAAAATATCTAACAGCATGAAAATAAAGCTTTCTGCTTTGCTTTCTCACCCAAGGGCATTCTATAGAATTAGAAGTCAAGGACACTGCGGAGAAGGAGACTACAGCCATCGACTACGTTTTGAAAGCCTGCTTTTTTCCACTTATTTGGGTATAGCATGCAGTAACTATGCTAGTAGAGGTATTTGTAGCTTTCTATTGTGTTAGGAGAAACAGAATCCCCTGGTATTACAGCTGCACTTTTCATTTGTCATTTATTTGGAATAGAGGGTGGTATGCCAGTTGCTATGGAAACTAGTTCTACTTTGTAGCAACGCAAGACCTTTAAGCACATTTGAAATTGCTTCCTTCTCATTATATTTCAGCACTGAGGAGGGTGTAGTGTGCAATTAAATAGAAATGAAGGTTTAATTAAAAAATTAAATTATATTCCCAGGTTTGTCCTTCGTGTACAATAAGCTTCAGAGAGGAGAGCATTGCCACGCTCAAGTACAGACTGGATGTGTATTTTGTGAAGAGAAAATGATCATGGGTTTTCTTAACTGCTGTCTGTGTGTGTGAGTGAGAGGGAGGTTTACATGATCCATCTCACAAGAGTTTATTATAAAAATGCCAATTCCATATAGAACATTCTAGAAAGCTTGGTAATAGATATGGAGGACTGTAGAGAGAGAAATATATGTTTGAGTATATTTGTAGGTTAAGAACCAACATCAAGAGAGCTAAATAATAACGCACTGAGACAAAAAGACAAACTGTAGTTGTGCAGATTGTTAAAGAGAATCTTTGAAAGCAAATTAGTGAAACTAAAAGATTGAAATGGTATCAGGGTCCTGAAATACAGGGATTACAACAACAAAAATCTATGCATATGAGGCTGCCAAACCATGATGGTTTTACAGGATGAAAGCAGAAAGCAGGCTGTATTAAAAAAATAATAGGTATATTTGCTGTGTAAAGAACTGATACCCCTTAGCTTCTGACGTTAAAAAAAGTTACAATTTATTTAGTCTTATATACTGATTATTTAAATTGTCCCCAAAATATAAATATAGTTATTCAAAGGAACTAGAGGCTCCCCTTGTTATGGCTACATGCTAAAATCTTACCTCTGATAGCTTTTTACAGTATATAAAGGGCTTCTGCATGCCTTATTGCCTGAACTCTCTGAATAATTTTGAAATGATAAGTTAGGAACAGCTATTATCTCCATTTTATATGTACGTGAGTTGCTCAAGGTTACCCAGGAATATCTGGGACCCAGTGTCTCTTGACTTCTAGTCCTATGATCTTTCCATGATGAGAATTATTATTTAATCTCAGACTATATTTTCTAAACGTATGCTGTTTTCGCTTAACTCACCAAGAAAGAATCATAAAGTAATGAACTACTCTTCAGATTTACACCAAGTGTGTGATCCAGCGTGCCTTACAATTAAGATTCCTTGTTTTTATAATCATCCTATTGTATATATTTATTTCTTATGGGTTTAAAATGAATTCTCTGGTTAACTCTCATGTTCAGGCATATTGGCCATGAATTTATAGATACGCAAATTGCAGCATCCCCGCTATACTGATATAGAAAATTGCTGTTTATGTGTATATGAAGTGTCCACTTAACTAGATGCGATTTATGCTTGGTGGCTCTTTGCTCAATCAATCTCTTAGTGGCGGTAAGCCCTTGTGGCCATGGAACTCCATGCTGTAAAAAAGGTTGTATGGAGAACTGAAAAAAACATTGCTCTATAATAACAGGAGCTACGGTGGTAGCAAACAGCTGCTGGCCCAGCAGTCCTGGGACTTTCATGAGGCTGCTATGAATGTGTTCACAGCATGCTGAGGCTGGCTGCATGCTGCTGAAGTGCTGCATTGCCAAATCCCAGTCTGCTGGAGGGAGCTGGCTTCATCCTACTTAATACAGAATCTTTCATAAAGGAGAGACTTTATGCTTCCATCAAATAAAAATTATGCTTGTTCAATGTGTAATCAATGCCTTCAGAATATCCCCTATAGAAATTAGCACTTTGAAAATATTATGTGAGTTCTTTTTTTTTGTTGTTGTTGTTGTCAAATATGAAGGTTGTCCTTTATCAGAAATTACTGGTTAAGGAGCTATATTTCAAAAGGAGAGAGAGAGGGGGGAAAAAAGGATGTGTTGTTCAATTATTTCAAGGCCCATTGTCTGTATTTCAGAATGTAGAGATTTATTAAAGCTTTAGATCCTAACTGAGATGAATGATATTCCTTGTTGCATGTCCTCTTCTGAATCCGGCTTGAATTTCTGGCAGTTCCCTGTCAATGTACTGCTGCAACCGTTTTTTAATTATCTTCCGCAAAATTTTACTTGCGTGTGATATTAATGATATTGTTCCATAACTTCCACATTCTGTTAGATCATCTTTCTTTGGAATGGGCGCAAATGACTAAAATTAAAAAGCAGTCAAAATCCCATGTTAGCAAGATGTAGAAAAGTTGTAATTCTTATACACTTCTCACAAGAGTGTACATTTTTCAACCATTTTGGAAAACTATTCAGCAGAACCTACTAAAGCTAAACATACCAAGCCTATGTCTCTTAGGTATGTATCCAACAGAAATGAATAGATATGTTCACCATGAGATATATATATATATATAAAATATTCACAGCAGTCCAAACCTGGAAATAATATCAATAACCACCAACAAAAGAATAATTAAATAAATTGGAGTATGCTACCTGATGTCATACTACACAGTAATAGAAATGAACAAACTACACCTAGTCATATGCATGCAAAAGCAAGACAATGAATAAGGAAGACCAAAGAAGAATTGATGCCTTTGAATTATGGTGTTGGCTAAGAATACTGAATACTCCATGAACTACCAGAAGAACGAACAAATCTTTCTTGGAAGAAGTGCAGCCAGAATGTTCCTTAGAAGTGAGGATGGTGAGACTTTGTCTCACATAGTTTGGACATGTTATCAGAAGGGTCCAGCCCCTTGAGAAGGACATCATGCTTGGTAAAGTGGGGGGTCAATGAAAAAGAGGAAGACCCTCAATGAGATGGATCGACACAGTGGCTGCAACAATGGGATCAAGCATAACAAAGGTTGTGAGGATGGCGCAGGACTGGGCAGTGTTTCAGAACTGACTTGATAACACCTAACAACAGCAACAATATGGTGTATCGTCCAACAACCATCTGCCAGTTTGTCATACTGTGGTGGTCTGCATGTTGCTATGATGCTGGAAGGTTGGACACCAGTATTTCAAATACAGGGTCACCCATGGTGGACAGATTTCAGCAGAGCTTCAAGACTAAGACAGACTAAGAAGAAAGGCCTGGTGATCTACTTCCAAAAATTAGACAAGGAAAACCCTACTACAGATCACATAATATTATCTTAGACTTTGACTCACTTACTTTGGACATATCATTAGCAGGGACTGACTGCTAAAGAAGGACATCATGTTTGGTAAAGAGGAAGGCCAATGAAGGCAAAGGAAATCCTCAGTGAGATGGATTGACACAATGGACTCAAACCTACCAATGATCATGAAGGTGGCACAGGCCTGGGCAACATGTGATCAGTATGAGTCAGAGCCAACTTAATGCCAATGAACAACAACAACACAGCGTGTAATATTGTGGCTTTAATTTTCATTTCCATGATCACTGATAACATAAAACAAATGTTCATATGTGGGTTGACCATTCAGATTTCTACTTTTTTTTTTTTGAAATGCCTGTTTAGAGTTTTTACCCATTTTTCTATTGAGTTGTTTTCCTTTGTTTTATTGTTTTGTAGGTGTTCTTTTACATTCTCAGTTTGTTTTATGGAAATATATGCTCAGTTAATGTCTTCTCCGAATCAAAGGCATGTCTTTTTCCCTTCGTAATGAGATCTTTTCACTTACGGTTAGTACTTTTTTTAACTATTTAAGAAGTCTTTAAGATTATTTAAGAAAACCTCCCTAACCGCTCACATTTTGATCCACAATTCATCTGGAATTGATTTAGTACAAGTGGTATGGTAAAAAAATTACAAAAGATTACTGTTATTATTTTACATAGGGATAATCAATAGAGCCAACACCTTTTACTGAAAAGACCATCTTTTCTCCCTTGCATTGTAATATCATCTTTGTCTTAAACTGAGCAAACATAGACGTGTGGACTTGCTTCTTAACACTCTATTTGGTCCCCTTGGTCTATTTGCCTATCATTTCACCAGTATCACCCTGCCTTAACTACTAATGAAGCCCCAGTGGCGAAGTGGTTGCTGACTGAAAGGTCGGCTGTTCAAACCTACCAGTAGCTCCTTGGGAGAAAGATGTGGTAGTCTACTTTCATAAAGATTACAGCCTTGAAAACCCTATGGGGCAATTCTACTTTGACCTATAGAGTTGCTTTGAGTCAGAATTGACTTGATGGCAATGGGTTTGGGGTTGGATTTAACTACTATAAATCTGTTACAGGCCTTTCTGTAAATAGATTGTGTCACAAAAATAATAGTGAGGAGAAGACACACTATCCAAAACAGTAATACTGTATGATTTAATTTATATTAAATTCAAGAGTAGGCAAAACTAATCTCTGGTTTTAAAAATCAGGATAGTCATGTTATCTAAAATAGAGATGAGAGAAAATCTTCTGTGATGCTGCTGCTGTATTATTTCTTGATCTGAGTAGTGATTACACAGGTGTGTTGAATCTGTAACAATCCATTAAACTGTATGCTTATGACTTCTGCAATTTTCTGAATGCATTTTAGACTTCACTAAAAAGGTAAACATATACTTACATATTTATTATATAAAATAATATAACCTATAGTTATTATATATTTCATGTATTGCATTTATGTTTTGAGGATGCAGCAATGGACAAACAGAAGTAGTCTCTATTCTTCTGGCATATACTTTTCTATGTATAGTATATAGACACATAAGTACCTAATAAAAATATAAAAATGCAGATATAAAACATATAATAACTACAGAATAGTGTCTGACTCTGAAAGAAAGGACAAGTGATTGCATTAGAAAGAGGAATAAAAGAGGGGGCTTCACAAGTAGTGTCTTAGTCATCTAGTGTTGCTCCAACAGAAATACCACAAGTGGATGGATTTAGCAAAGAGAAGTTTATTCTCTCACAGTCCAGTAGGCTACAAGTCCAAATTCAGGGTGTTAGCTCCAAGGGAACACTTTCTCTGTCAGTTCTGGGGGAAGGTCCACGTCATCAATCTTGGTCTGGGAGCTTCTCTTTGCAGGAACCTCAGATCCAAAGGATGCGCCCTGCTCCCAGCACTGCTTTCTTGGTGGTATGAGGTTCCCATGTGTCTCTGCTCGCTTCTCTCTTTTATATCTCAAAAGAGATTGCATTAAGATACTACCTAATCTTGTCAACCTCATTAGCATAACCTCATCACAGTGATAGAATTTACAACACATAAGGAAATCACATCAGATTACACAATCATACAACACTGGGAATCATGACCTAGCCAAGTTGCTACACACATTATTTGGGGGACACAATTCAATCCTTGACAAGTAGATACATGAGACTAAATGGGCAGCTTCTGTCTGGAGGTGAGATGAGAAGGCAGAGGGTCAGGAGCTGGTTGAATGGACATGGGGAATCAGGGGTGGAAAGGAGGAGTGTGCTGTCACAATATAGGGGAGCAATTAGGGTCACATAACAATGTATGCATAAATTTTTGTATGAGAGCATAATTTGAATTGTAAACTTTCACTTAAAGTACAACAATAAAAAAAAAAATCTCTGGCAGGGGGGTCGGGGGGAGAGGGACTTCAATCACATATGCTATTGCAAATCATGAATTTTGCTGATTTGTTAGCCTGTTGATTCATGATGATGGATGAAAGTTTATCTGTAAAACTATGTTGTCCAAAGTTTACTGCCAGTATGAAACACTTTAAGATAAAACATTTTAATCTAAAAATCCAGCAGGTTAGGTGCTGAGAATTTTATGTAAATATTTGGGATTTTTTTTGGTTATATGAGGAATAAACATAATTTATGTACTTAAAAACACATGATAGGAGGTATCATTAACTGGTATTTCCCCACTTACAGTGTCCAGTTCCTTGGGATAAATTAAGATTGGTCTACACCAACATAGGCAGTTCCATTATCCTTTAACACTATTTATTTTTCCAGCTAACAGAACTTTGTGCAAGTGAATATAATTTAGCATTGCAAAATAAATGACTGAAATAAAATTAATATCCATATATTTTTACTTTTCACTCATTTTATTAATAAATTCACTTTTAAATGATAACTTATTCTGAACTGTAATTCTGCTTAGCAAAGTCAACCTCATGTATTGAAAACCCTTTTTTTCCTTCATTCTTCCAAAGACCTTATATTTAGTTTTCTAAAATGATCAACTGAAGAATCCAGATGGACTCTATGAATTTATTTTATTACTTTGTATGACTTATGCTTACAATTGCTCATACCATAAGAAAATCATGAGTCCCATTGTGTACAAATAACCCAATGACTAACCAAGCATTGATTTGTTAGTTTCTTCAAAATAGTTTTTACAAGTTACACAGTTAGAGAGAGCCTTAGCCATCTTCTAAAATATTAAGTCAGTCTTTTACTTTTCAATAATTTATCTTAGAAGACAATTATTTGTGGTAGCCACTGTTGGTTAAATATCCAGCAGACATTTCTTCCTTCCTACTAGAAGTCTGAGGAATTTGTGGATGAGTGGTAGAATTCTCGCCGTTCACGTGGAAGACCTGAGTTTGATTCCGGGCCAGTGCACCTTATGCTCAGCCACCACCTCTCTGTCAGTGGAGTTTTGTGTGTTGTCTAGACTAAGACGTGTTAGAAAGAAAGACCTGGTGATCTATTTCTGAAAACCAGCCAATGAAAACCTTGTGGATCACAACAGTCCCATCTGCAACTGATCATGGGGATGCACAGGACTAGCAGAGTTTTGTTCCATTGTGAACAGGATAACCATAAGTCAGGGGATGACTAAACTGCATCTAACAACAACATTCATGATATTGTTAGGTGCCCTCAAGCTGGTTCAGACTTACTTCAACATTATGTATAATGGAATGAAACATCGCCCAGTCCTGCACCATTCTCACAATAATTGCCATGTTTAAGCACATTATTACAGCCACTGTGTCAATCCATCTCATTGAGGGTTGTCCTCTTTTTCACTGACCCTCTACCAAGCATGATGACTTCTCTAGGGAATGGTCCCTCCTGATAACATGTCCAAAATAAGTGTGACAATGTTTCACTATCTTTACTTCTAAGGAGTGTTCTGTCTGTACTTCTTCCAAGACAGATTTGTTCGTTATTCTGACAACCCATGATATATTCAATATTCTTTGCTGTCACCATATTTCAAATGTATCAATGCTTTGGTCTTCCTTTATCATTGTCCTGCTTTCACATGCCTATGAAGCAATTGAAAATACCATGGCTTGGGTCAGTCGTACCTTAATCCTCAAAACAACATCTTTGCTTTTTAACACTTTAAAGGAGTCTTCTGTAGTAGATTTGCCCAGTGAAATACATAGTTTGAGTTCTTGACTGCTGCTTCCATGGACATTGATTGTGGATCCAAGTAAAGCAAAATCCTTGATAACTTTGATCTTTTCTTTCTTTATCAGGACGTTACTTATAGGTAGAGTTGTGAGGATTTTTGTTTTCTTTATGTTGAGATGTAATCCATACTGAGGGCTGTAGTATTTCTTTCTCTATTTTTGGTGTTTTAGCTTTGATTTATTTTTGTGACTTCCCTATCTGGGTTGATGTCTGGTTGCTCTGTCCTGTGTTCTAGTCTTGGGTTGTTATCTGATGTTGTTGATTTTCTAACCTGGGGACTCCTTTAGTATTTCTTGTAATTTTGATTTGGTTTTTGCAAATTCCCTAAACTTCTGTTTATCTGGAAATGCCTTAATTTCGCCACCATATTTGAGAGACAGTTTTGCTGGATATATAATTCTTGGGTGGCAATTTTTTTCCTTCAAGGCTTTATGTATGTCATCCTGCTGCCTTCTTGCCTACATGGTTTCTGTTGAGTACTCCAAGCTTGGTCTTATTGACTGTCCTTTGTAGAAGACCTTTTGTTTATCCCCAGCCCTCTTAAAATTCTCTCTTTATCTTTGGTTTTGGCAAATTTGATTATAATGTGTTTTGGTGACTTTCTTTTGGCATCTACCTTATGTGGAGTTTGATAAGCATCTTGGATAGACATTTTCTCATCTTTCATATCAGGGAAGTTTTCTGCCTACGAATCTTCAAAAATTCTCTCTGTATTTTCTGTTGTCCCCCACTCTTTTGGCGCTCCAGTCACTCATAGGTTATTCCTCTTGATAGAGTCCCACATAATTCTTAGGGTTTCTTCATTTTTTAAAATCCTTTTATCTGATATTTCCTCAAATAAGTGGGTGTCAAGTATTTATCTTCAGTCTCACTAATTCTGACTTCCACTGACTAAATTCTGCTCCTATGACTTTCTATTGAGTTGTCTAATTCTGAAATTTTATTGTTAATCTTCTGGATTTCTGGTTGCTGTCTCTCTATGGATTCTTGCAGCCTGTTAAATTTGTCATTATGCTCTTCTCTAATCTTCTTAAGTTCCTCTGTTGCTTGGTCTACATTTTGCCTAATCTCCTTCCTGATATCTTGAAGAGTTCTGTATATTAATCGTTTGTATTCTGCCTCCGGTAATTACAAGAAATTTTCTTCTTCTGGAAAATTTCTTGAGTCTTTATTTTGGGAGCTTGCTGAAGCCATCATGGTCTGACTCTTTATGTGATTTGATATTGACTGTTGTCTCCGAGCCATCAATAAGTTATTATATTTATTTATTTTATGTTTTCTTACTGTGTCCTAGCTTCTTGTTTTGTTTTGATTATGTCCAAACAGGCTGCTTGTATGAGCTAGCCCAATCAGCAGAGCCCCTGAAGCTCCAACTTCCTGCCACCAGGTGGCCAGACCTGCCACTAAGTATAAGAAGTCAGGAGTCCACCCACTACTCCTGTATGGATTCAGCTCAGGTGTCCAGGTAGTTGCCCACCAAGTGTGTGGTGCAGGCTCTCACCTGCAGTCCTAGAAAGGAATGGGTGATTGGTGTAGTCACAGGCATCTGGCTTCAGCCCAGTGGGTTACACACTGAGCAAGGCAAGGGGCTGACAGCCACCCCCGAGTGTCCGGGAGGAAAACGTGTCCCTGTTCCCTAGGACACATAAATGGGTGAGTTTTGTGGCCAGACTATGAGCACCCAATGCTGTTGGCTGTAAGGACTAGGGGGAACCACTTATTCTTGGACCCCTGTCACAGGTGGCTAGGTGGTGTGGGTGGAGCCACCAGTCCTCAGGCCCCTGATGTGGGTAGGTGAGGACCCTGCTTAATGGGCAGAGCAGTGTCAAATGTCACAAACCTGCCACTTCACAGTTGAAACACTTGAGGTTAGACTGCAGGTATATACCCTACTGTACTGTGGTAATGAGGGCCTGTGCTATAGAAATGGGCCCACACAAGTCTTTACAGTGGGAAAGGCATTCAAAGTCCACAGACTTTGCCTGTGCCTAGGCAAAGGAACTGAGTTCCAGGCTTAGGGGAGCCGGTAGACTATTTCTTCCCCCCTTTTGTTAATTTCTTCCCTTTCCAAGGCCGGGAGAATGGCTCAGGGAGCATAATGGGTCCTACTTCCAGCCCAGGGGACTTGGCAGTCGCTGAAGCTGTCCCAGAACCAGTGCAGAGCAGGGAGTGGGGAGGTAAATGGGAGAGAGGTTTTTCCCAAAGGGAGGTGTTTTTGATCCACGTGGTAGGCCAGATGCAAGTATTTATCTTTTGCCTATCGAGGGCTGCTTCTCACTGGTTCTGGATGACCAAGTAGACTCTCTGCTGCTGGGTCTTTCCTGATGTAGAAAACATCTCCCAAGTGCCACTGCTTGCCTCACCACACATCATGAGCTGATCTGGCCTGAAAGGCTCCGGCTCCTGCTGGGTCAGGTCTGGCAACTCTTAACAGCTTCCAAACCATCTCTCCCTTCCCCTGCCACTCAGTCTGATTTCTCAACTTTGCCTTTGACGTTCAGGGCTCCTAGATTATCATGTATAATCAATTCACTTGTTTCTTCATGTCTTTGTTGTAAGAGAGACCACCGGAAGCATCTGACTACTCTGCCATCTTGGCCTCGCTTGAAGGCTGTAGTCTTTGATCTTCTTCAGTAAGTGCTTCACATCCTCTTCTCCTTCAGCAAGCAAGACTGTGTCCTCTGCATATCTCAGGTTATTAATGAGTCTTCCTCGCATCCTGATGCTGCATTCTTCTTCATATAATCTATCTACTCAAAGTAGCTCAGAGTACAGATTGAATAATATAATAATACTTTACTTTGTCTTCTTGAGCCATCCTTTGAAATCTTCTTTTCAGCTCCTTTACTTCATCATTTCTTCCATTCACTTTAGCTACTCTACATTCAAGAGCAAGTTTCAGAGTCTCTTCTGACATTCATTTTGGTCTTTTCTTTCTTTCTTATATTTTAATGACCTTTTGCTTTCTTTAGGTATGATGTCCTTGATGTCATCCCACAACTCATCTGGCCTTTGGTCTTTAATGTTCAACGTGCCAAACTATTCTTGAGATGGTCTCTAAATTCAGGTAGGATATACTCAGAGTTGTTCTTTGGCTTTCGTGGACTTGTTTTAATTTTCTTCATCTTTAACTTGAACTTGCATATGATCCACTGATGGTTTGTTCCCAAGTCAGCCCCCTGGCCTTGTTCTGACTGACAGTATTGAGCTCGTCCATTGTCTCTTTCCACAGATGTAGTCGATTTGATTCTTGTGTATCCCATCCAGGAAGATTCACCTGTATAGTCACTGTCTATGTTGTTGAAAAAAGGTATTTACAGTGAATAAGTTGTTAGTCTTGCAAAATTCTGCCATATGATTGGCGTCATTTCTATCACTAAGGCCATGTTTTCCAACTACTAATCCTTCTTCTTTGTTTCCAACTTTTGCATTCCAATCACCAGTAATTATCAATGCATCTTGATTACATATCTGATTAATTTCAGACTACAGAAGTTTGTAAAAATCTTCAATTTCTTCATCTTTGACATTAGTGATGGTGCATACATTTGAATAATAGTTACATTAACTGGTCTTCTTTGTTGGTGTGTGAATAGTATCCTATCACTGACAGCATTGTACTTCAGGATAGATCTTGAAATGTTCTTTTTGAGTTTGAATCTGACAATGATCCTCTTCAGTTTGTCATTCCTGGCATAGTTGACCATATGACTGTCTGATTCAAAATGGCCAATACCAGTCCATTTCAGCTCACTAATGTCTAGAATATCCATCTTCATGTGTTCAGTTTCATTTTTGACCACTACCAATATTTCTTGATTCATACTTTGTATATTCCAAGTTCTGATTACTGATGAATGATTGCAGGTGTTTCTTCTCATTTTAAGACATACCACATCAGCAAATAAAGGTCCTGAAAGCTTTACTCTATCCACATCATTAAGGTCTTTATTTGAGGGAGTGGCTCTTCCCCAGTCATATTTTGAGTGCCTTCCAACCTAAGAGTCTTATCTTCCAGAACTATATCAGACAACATTCCAGAGGGCACAAAGTATTGCACTGGAAACTCTTAGCAGTGCAGGGGGTGGTCTTGACTAAAGTTGACCCATTCCATTGGTTTGGCGTGGGGAATCTGAAAAAAAAGACATTAAGATCAGAACTGCAATTCTTTCTCTATTCCACTGAACATGCAAAAGAAAGCACGTTGCCTTTAGGAATCTATCAACTATATTACAAGAAAAAGGCAAGATAGACTAAAGACAAAACCAAAGCTTAGAGGAGAACTATAACAGTTTAGAGAAAAGTTACATTTACTGAGATCATTCCTGCAATAAAGAAACTTTGATTGAGTGCATACTTTGTCAAGCACTATTCAATGCAGTCAGCTTACAAACTCAAACAAAACACTCAATAGAAAAGATGTTCCCATGGTATTGCAAAATCCAATTACCAAACAATATAAGCAGTATGAGACCTTATGAGCTCATCTATATATGGATGTGGGCTCATACGCCTATGTACACATATACAGGTTCATTTATACATACATGCAACTCACTAATCCACATTTATTCACATGATACTATGATAATCATGTTGTAGCTTTCTCACTTAATGATCTACTATGCATGTAATACTATATAATAGCATAGTGGTAATAATAAACATTTCTCTTTTACCAAACACTCTTTGGAAGACTTATTTCTAACAGCTGCCTAGTATTCTAATATATGAATAAGGGTGTATTTAATTGTTGCTTCAATTTTCCCTAATATATAATCTTTACATTAATAAATGCATATATCTCTTTTTATATTACATACCTACGACTACTTACTTAGGACAAAGAAGTGAAATACCTGGGTTAAGAATTACGTACATTTTAAGAAAATTGATGTCAATTGCTTTCCTGAAGTCTGTGTGAAAGTATATATCTTCATACTTGTCCATCATTTGATAATTTTTCTTTCTTTTTTATTGAAATAAAAAGTAAACACAGTGAAAGACATATCTTAAGTGTGTGATTCAATGAATTTTGATTAATGTGTACGTTCTGTGAATGTCACCTCAATCTATTATTCCAGTCAACTACCACCCACATTTGGCCACCAATGTTCTGATTTCTATCATTGTAGAATGTATTTTTTCTGTTATTGAAATTCAGATACATGGAATTATACAATATACAATTTGTTTCTGACTTTCATTCAACAGAATGATTTTGAAATTCATCTATGTCACGACAATTGTGTGGGTCAATAAGTTGTTCTATTTTGGTAGTTCTTTTTTTTTGCTACGTAGTGTTTTACTAAATGAATATAACTCAAAGGAGTTTTCCATTCTCTTGTTGATGATCATTTGGGCTTTTTTGATTTGGGGCTATTATGAAGGAAATTTCCACCACGTATCTGTCAGTTTGTTATACTGTGGTGGCTTGCCTGTAGCTGTAATACTGGAAACTTTGCTACTGGTATTTTAAATACCAGCAGGGCCATCATTGGTGGACAGGTTTCAGCTGAGCTTCCAGACTAAGACAGACTAGGAAGAAGGACCTGTTAGTCTACTTCTGAAAAACTTGACTAGTGAAAACCTTATGAATAGCAGCGGAATGTTGCCTGATATAGTACGGCAGATGAACCCCTCAGGTTGAAAGGCATTCAAAAGACGATTTGGGAAGAGCTGCCTCCTCAAGGGAGAGTTGGCCTTAATGACGTGGATGGAGTCAAGCTTTTAGGGCATTCATCTGCTGATGTGGCACGACTCAAATTGAGAAGAAACAGCTGCAAACATCCATTAATAATTAGAATGTGGAATGTGGGAGGTATGAATCTAGGAAAATTGCAAGTCGTCAAAATGAAATGGAGCACATAAACACTGATATCCCAGGCATCAGTGAGCCAAAATGCGTTGGCCATTTTCGATTCGACAGTCTTATGGTCTACTTTGCCGGGAATGACAAATTGAAGAGAAATGGCGATGTGTTCATCATCAAAAAGAGTATTTCAAGATTGATCCTGAAGTACATAGCTGACGCTGATAGGATACTATCCATACACCTACAAGGAAGACAAGTTAATACGACTACTATTCAAATTTACCCACCAAACACTAAGGCCAAAGATGAAGAAATTAAAGATTTTTACCAACTTCTGCAATCTAAAATTCATCAAACATGCAATCATGAAGACGAAGTTGCACCTGACTCAAGCCATGGTATTTTCAGTCACTTCATATGCATGTGAAAGCTGGACAATGAATAAGGAAGACTGAAGAAGAATTGAAGCCTTTGAATTGCGGTGTTGGTGAACAATATTGAATATACCATGGACTGCAAAAAGAACAAACAGATCTGTCTTGGAAAAAGTACAACCAGAATGCTCCTTAGAAGCAAGGATGGCGAGACGACATCTTACATACTTTGGACATGTTGTCAGGAGGGATCAGTCCCTGGAGAAGGACATGACATCATGCTTGGTAAAGTACAGGGTCAGCAAAAAAAAGGAAGACCCTCAACGAGATGGACTGACACAGTGGCTGCAACAATGGGCTCAAGCATAACCATGATTGTGAGCATGGTGCAGGATGGAACAGTGTTTCATTCTGTAGTACATAGGGTCACTATGAGTCATAACTGACTCAACGACATCTAACAACAACAACACAGTCTCTGTGGGTTATAAATTCAGGAACATTTCAGTGGAGGATGTTCTAGTTTAGAGTTTCTCATGAGGCTGCAGTCATCTGAGGGCTTGATTAGGGCTGGAGGATCCATTTTATATGGTTGACAAGTAGACACTGGCAAACGGCTTCCTCTCCATTGGCCCTTCAAATGCCCTCATAACTGGCAGCCAGCTTTCTCCAGGGTGAGTGATCTAAATGTGACAAAGGTGAAAGCTGTGTTGTGTTTATACCTAGCATTGGAGTGAAATAAGTAAACATTACTATATTTATATGGAAGCCATGATAGTTCAGTAGTAGAATTCTGGTCTTCCATGCAGGAGACCTGGGTTTGATTCCCGACCAATACCCCTCAAGCTCAGCCACCACTCATCTGTCTGTGGAAGCTTGCATGTTGCTATGATGCTGAACAGTTTTCAATGAAACTTCTAGACTAAGACTAGGAAGAAAGGCTTGGAAATCTGCTGTGAAAAGATCATCCAGTGAAAAACCTATAGATGACAATGGTCCAATCCCATTGTGCATGGGATTGTCATGAGTTGGAGGTCAACCTGAAGACACCAGAAAACAACAGCAGCAGCGTATTTATAAATATAGGTCTGCCAAGGAATTTAAACAAGTATATATGTATTCTATCAGTCACACTGGCCAGCTATGATTCAGTGTACAAGGGGACTCCTCATGTGTGGAGGTAAGGATTATTGTAGGCCATTTTGGAATAATGGTTATCATTGTTTCCTTTCTTTTCCCCAGTGATTTACATTTCTGTCACATTTAAAATTTTCCCACCCACTTCTGAAGCTCCCAAAAATCTCATATTATTACAAAAGCAGCTTTAAGTTAAAGATCTCATCATCTAAACTAGATGTAGGTGTGGATAAGACTTCTTGAGTGTGGTTCCTAGTGTATAATTCCTCAAGTAGAGTTCCTCTAGATGTGATGACCTGAACTAAAGAGATAAGTTATCTGCACACCCCCCGCCCACCACATGCCCAAAATACAATGGTGCGACAAGAATAGGATAATGACTATAGGCTCTCACATTCAAAAACGGGAAAAGCAAGAGGCAAACAGGAATTGCTGCTCTATAGCAATTGTGAAACCTAGTCAGACATCTGTTGGCAGTTTCTTGATTAGGACTCAGTCCTAATAATAATAATTCTCAGTAATAATTCTCCATGGCTCTTTGCTCCACCCTCTAAGCTCTTAGTTCCACCTTCTCAATTCTTGGTTATTCTTCCTCTTCCATAAAAGGTAACCCATACAACTAAGCAAGTTACTCAGCCTGCTTCCTGCCTGTACTTTTGGGGCTCCAAAGAACCATTTTTATTTTGTACTGTTTTTGGACCTTTCAGTCCAAGCAAGTGATGTTTACAACAATATAATTCTGTTAAAAACTTTGTAGGTCTCCCATGAATATTTTTACTTTACTCTTTTAGACAAAAGAACACATTCACAAATCTCTCCAAGAGAAGTTCTTCTTTATCTTAGGTCTCTGCTGAGGTTGCTGAGAGACAATTTTCCTAGCATTCTTAGAATCTCTATGGTTTAAGGGAAAAGATCTAGGTAGTATACAAAATCCTCAGAGGACCTTTTATCTCAATGAACTGACTTCTGAAAAATCCCTGATGGACTTCAATAGTTGTTTTGGTTTGGTCTTTATAATTACCCCTGTTGAAACCCCTTTGTAAAAATCCCTTATATTTTACCTAAATATGTTAATAGCCCAGCGTCAAGGCATAAATTATTTATAAACAGAAAAGATCCCTAAGGAGAGTACATGTATGACTGGAAAATTTAAATTTTGAAGACATAAGGTGATGGAGTTAGCCCAAAAGAGAAAGAGAAAGAATGAGTGTGGGTGTGGAAGGATGACAATGCAGAGGAAATGGTATGGTGTATCAAAATTCAAACACTCAGAAACATTATCATAAAATTATGGTTAAAGCAATCGACTGCTAATGGAAAGGTTAGCAATTTGAAACCAGCAGCAGCTCCATGGGAGAAAGATGTGGCAGTCTGCTTCTGTAGAGATTTACAGCATTGGAAATGCTATGAGGTCACTATGAGTTGGAATCAGCTTGACAGCAGTGGGTTTGGGTTTTTGGTTTTATATAGTATAACTTGAAACCCATTGCTGTTGAGTCAATTCCAACTCATAGCAACCCTATAAGATAGAGTAGAACTGCCCCATAGGGTTTCCAAAGAGTCGCTGGTGGATTCAAACTGCCAACCTTTTGGTTAGCAGCCTAACACTTAACCACTGGCGCCTCCAGGGCTTCCATGTAGTTGTATATATTAAGCATTATACATATTATATAACATAAAATGAAGGTATGCACATACTACATTATACATTACTTGTATAAATTTGTAATTGTCTTAACAGGAAATTTATATCTGTCATTATGACCTCTCTCTTGATATGAAATTTCAAACATTATTTTTCTTCTTTTGTCCTGTCTCATTCATTGCTGTATCTGGAGTGATTATGACAAAACCTGGTACCTAATAAGGCCTCAATAAATCTTTGTTGAACAAATAAAATGAATAAAAAAAACAAATCAATGAGAATTGATACTGGTATTTGGGAACACAGGTACCCAGGGTTGACACTGTAAAATCATGAAAAAATGAAGAATCAAAAGAATAAAAATGACCTTTTCATTTTCTTCTAATGTTCGAGGAACTGTCAACTTATGTAAGTGGTTGTTGTTAGTTGCCATCAAGTCATTTCTGACTCATAGCGACTCCATATGTGCAGAGTAGAACTGCTCCATAGGGTTTTCAAGGCTTTGACCCTTTAGAAGCAGATCAGCAGGGCTGTCTCCCTGGTGCCTCTGGGTGGGTTCAAACCACCAACCTTTTGGCTAGTAATCAAGTGCTGAACTATTTGCACCACTCAAGGACTCCATGTAAGTTCTAGAACAATTATACTATAGAGATCCAGGTGCTATAATTTAAAGCTAATTTAAAAGTATGGTAAGACTAACAAAATAAAGAACTAATTGTTCATGTAATGTTTTGACCAAAAATTCTCTGAGTTACAGATTTGTCTGAGTCTCAAATGACACTGATTAAAATTATCAGTAGAGGTTTTATTTGTACGTCTCATTTTAAAGCAAATATGGCCAGCAGTGAGGGATCATTTTATCTAAGTGTATTTCAATATATTATACACAATTTTTCTCCCCTATAATTACTATGAAAGCCTCAAAAATTGCTAGTGAATGAGTAAACTAGGAAGATGGCATGAGCTTGAAAAGTGGTTTAATAACCTTAGCTATCAAACTAATTGTGAATAACTGGAAACACTTCATTCAGAACTGTTTTGGAGAGTGATTAAGCATTATTTGCATAATTTTCTTTCAGAATAAAGATAGCTGTAAAATATTTAGTAAAATGGAGGCAGGAAAGCATATCTGAAAAAAATATTTCAGAGAATAGTTAAATTTTTATTTTATCTAGTTTTGTGGGAAGCATACCTGAAATAATTTACTCCATTTATTTGTTCATTTAGACATGGACTCAGTCATTCATTCAAAAATATTCTGCACCAGGTCTCTGTCAGGTTTCAGCATGCAACTTCTCACAGAACTGCTAAAATTCAAATTGGTCCTGTTGAAAGAGAAAAAATGAAAGTTCTACATGTAACTGAAATTCCGGAAAAAAACAAACAAACAAAAAACCACATTCGATAGTCCATTGACAGGGAATAAAAGATTTCATTTGTGGTTTGCATTTCAAAGCCCTTAATCATCTTCTATACATGTTCTCTCTCTTTTTCTTTTTCTTGCTGATAAAATGACAGAAAAACTTAAGAGGGAGTAAGTAGCACAAAAGGATGGAAAATAGTTTCCCAAACCTTTGCAGATTTTTTACCTTGTCTTAGCCAGTGGAAATGAATGAGTAAATCTAATTCTTCATGCTAATTTTATTAACAAAAACCACTTTCCTTCTAGACTCATTTAAAAACTTAGAACAAATATTTTCAGATGTTAGTTGTAATAGATGACTTTTTTAAAAAAAGTAAACCCTGCCTGGGGGTGTGCGGAGGGGTTCTGAATTATTTTTCTTACTATCTTCTTGGTTTTATACTTCTTAGAATTGTTTAGAATTTTCTTAGATAGCCCTGGTCAGCAGTGTTTGAGCTTTAGTGCTCAGAAGTGTGGATGGTTCTTTAGAGAGTATGAAAGATATCAGAACGTAGCTGCTGTTGTTCGGTGCCCTAAAGGGAGTTGCAACTCCTAGCGGCCCTGTGTATAACAGGACGAAGCACTGCCCGATTGTACGCCGTCCTCACAATCATCGCTCTGTTTGAGCCCATTGTTGCAGCCACTGTGTCAATCATTGAGGATCTTCCTCTTTTTCGCTGACCCTCTACTTTACCAAGCATGTTGTCCTTCTCCAGGAAGATTCCTCCTGATAACATGTCCAAAGTACATGAACAAAAGCCTCTCCATCATCCCTTCTGCTGGGAATTCTGGCTGTACTTCTTTCAAGACAAATTTGTTCGTTCTTCTGTCAATCCATGATATGTTCAATATTCTTTGCTGACCTCATAATTAAAAGGCATTAATTCTTCTTCGGTTTTCCTTTTTCATTGTCCAGCTTTTGCATGCATACGAGGCAATTGAAAACACCATGGCTTGGGTCAGCTGCACCTCAGTCCTCAAAATGATATCTTTGCTCTTCAACACTTGAAAGAGGTTATTTGCAGCAGATTTGCCTAATGTAATATGCCATTTGATTTCTTGATTCCTGATTCCATGAACGTTGATTGAGAATAAAAGAAAAATGAAGTCCTTGACAAATTCAGTCTTTTCTCCCTTTTTATCATGACGTTGCTTATTGGTACAGTAGTGAGGATTTATGTTTTCTTTATGTTAAAGTGCAATCCATACTGAAGGCTGTAAGTGCTTTAAGTTGTCTGCGCTTTCAGCAAGCAAGGTTGTGTCATATGCATATCTCAGGTTGTTAATGAGTCTTCCTCCAATCCTGATGCCATGTTCTTCTTCATATAGTCTGGCTTCTCTGATGATTTGTTCAGCATAAGGTTGAATAAGGATGGTGAAAGGACACAACCCTGACACACACCTTTCCTGTTTTTAAACCACACAGAAACCTCTTGTTCTGTTAGAATCACTGCCTCTTTGTCTATGAACAGGTTCCGCGTGAGCACAGTTAAGTATTCTGGAATTTCCATTCTTTGCAATATTATCCATAATTTGTTATGATCCACACAGTCGACTGCCATTGCACAGTCAGTAAAACCCAGATAAGCATCTTTCTGGTATTCTCTGCTTTCAGCCAAGATCCATCTGACATTAGCAATGATATTTCTCATTCCATATCCTCTTCTGAATCTGGCTTGAATTTCTGGAAGTTCCCTGTTGATGTACTGCTGTAACCGTTTTTGAATTATCTTCAGTGAAATTTTACTTGAATGTGATAGCAGAAGAATCTAAAAGGAAGATAAGAGTCAATGGTTTTCACAAGCCTGTTAATATCTGCCCTCCCTTCTTGCATTCATGATTTGGCCTTTTCAACAGGAGGCAGTATATATTAGTGAAAAGAACACATGGTTGGGAATCAGTCATCAAATACACTACTGTTTTCTTCATCTTCTTTGTAATGTTTAAAATAACTGTAATTTACACATGCTTGATATTGCAAAACATTGAACTAAGCATTTAAAATATAACAACCCCATAAGATAGGAATTTTAATTCCTCTTTTGCAGATAAGAAAATCGAATCTTAGAGAAGTTAAGCATCTTGCTCTTGGTTTACAAGGAAAACACAGCAGAGCTTGCATTTGGACTCCAAAGGACTGAAAACAAACCTGCCCAAAACAATTAAGGACAGGTTTGTGAAAACTGAGGCTTAGAGAACTTTGGGGACATGTTAAAAATGCAAAATTGAAAACACTGTATTAGATTCAAATATGAATATTTAGAATAAAAATATTCAGAAATCACAACAAATTGTAAATTCAAAAAATCTGACAAGTGTCATAACCACCAAAGTATCAGAAAAAAAGAATATTTTTTTAAATTAAAATCCAGCACACATCTCTGAGTGAGTCATCATTTGACAAGACTTTTGTAATATTTTTTCTACAGACAGAATAGCAAGATAATTCTGTTCTTTCACATAACATTTCTCATTTATTATTGACAATTGGATGCATATACCCCAATGGGGATACAACATACAACTTTATTCATAACTGGACTCACTGTTTGTAGGTTTGCTTCAGAACTGTGCACTATCCACCCAGGATTTCTGATAAATCAATGTATATAATTCTCATACGGTTCGTTTATAATTTTACGCACTGAGTGTATTCTTGATAGGAGAAAGCTTTTATTTAGACTCAGCCTGGATGAGAACCAAATTCTCCATTAAACAGTTGTGTGCACAAAGTGACGGAAAACATTTCCATAAATTAGTTTCTCTCTCCACACTTGTTTTTCTTCCAGGACTCACCTACTTCTGAAACCAGATGCTCTTGGATATGTCACAATGTATGAGGAATCTCGGTGCTACACCTTCATGTCATGATTCTGGGTGAGTTAGAATAGTGTGGAGTGGAAGAATTTCTAGAAGCTGTGCTTCCTTTGGGATGACCAGCGATTACTTAAACATACATGGAAGTAACTGCAAAACACTTAATATATATTCCACTAAACCTTGGATGACTATACATCGTGGTGTGCCCTGGACACTCCTCATTTACACATATAATTCCGGTGTATTTATTAATAATTCCCACTTCCATTATCAAACGTCTCCAATTTGGACAATAAACCAAATGGTCACCCTAACTAAAAAGAAACTAAACCAATCCTAACTAAAGCCTTAGTTGAAGAGAAAATTCTTTCACCTATAACAAATATATAATGAATAATCACAACCTGTGTTGACTTCTACATGCTTTATTTTCTTAAAATATTTGTTTTATTTCCGTGGAAAAGTTGAAGTTGTTGTTAGGTGCTGCTGAGTTGGTTCAAACTCATAGCAGCCCTATGTACAGCAGAACGAAACACTACCTGGTCCTGCGCCATCCTCACAATTGTTGCTATGTTTGAGCCCATTGTTTCAGCCACTGTGTCAATCCATCTCATTGAGGGTCTTCCTGTTTTTCACTGACCCTCTACTTTACTAAGCATGATGTCCTTCTCCAGGGACTGATCCCTCCTGATAACATGTCCAGAGTATGTAAGATGTAGTCTCATCATCCTTGCTTCTAAGGAACATTCTGGTTGTATTTCTTCTAAGACAGATTTGTTCATTCTTTTGACAGTCCATGGATGATGTTGCTTATTGGTCCAGTTGTGAGGATTTTGGTTTTCTTTATGTTGAGGTGTAATCCATACTGAAGGCTGTGGTCTTTGATCTTCATCAGTAAGTACTTCAAGTCTTTCTCACTTTCTCAAAGTCAGGTTGTATCATCTGTATAAGGCAGGTTGTTAAAGAGTCTTCCTCCAATCCTGATGCCCTGTTCTTCTTCATATAGTCCAGCTTCTCAGATTATTATGCTCAGCATACAGATTGAATAGGTATGGTGAAAGGATACAACCCTGATGCACACCTTTTCCTTTAAACCATTCAGTATCCTCTTGTTCTGTTTGAATGACAGCCTCTTGATCTATGTACGGGTTGAAGAGTAAAGATAAATCACAAAGTATTTCTTATTCAAAGCATAATGGAAGAAGAAGAACAACAGCAAATAATCAAGCCCGGGGGTGGGGAGAAGAAAAAGAAAAAGCATAAGCAGCAATAAAAATAAAAGGAGAAAGGGTACATCTTCAGTTATCACACCATACATGCTGAAAAGTAGCATCCAAGGAGGGAAAAAAAAGAAAAGCAGAAAATTCAAGTTTGATATGTCACAACTCCTCACCCTTTCTTCACCTTCCAGAGGTTGTAGTGAAGAAAGTCAGCAAATTAAAAATATCCCTACTATTATTGTCTGTTGTTGTTGTTGATGATTGCTTTCAAGTTGATTCCAATTCATGATGACCCCATGTATGCAGAGTAGAACTGCTCCATAGGGTTTTTAAGGCTGTGATTTTTCAGAAGCAGATCACCAGGCCTGTCTTCTGAGGCACCTCTAGGTGGGTTAGGACTGCCTACTTTTTAGTTAGTCATCAAATAAGTCAAATAAGTCAGCCTAAACTCTCTTATTTGAACAGAGGCAAGCTGAAGGGTGAAAGAGATATCCAGGTGTGATGGTTAAGTTGTGTATCAACTTGGCTGGGCCATGATTCTCAGTGGTTTGGCAGTTATGATGTAGTTTCGCAGTTGTGTAATGATGTAATCACCGCCATGATGAGATTTAATACAATGTGATCACCTCTATGATAGGATCTGCTGTGAGTAGCCAGTCAGTTGAAAGGGAGTTGTCTTGGGGCTATGACCTGCATCCAATATAGACTTTCTGGCAAGGTTTGTGGGCTTTTGCTTGCACTGGATCCTGCAGCTGGCTCCTGTTCATCTGACCTCCAGGCCTTGGGACTTGAGTTAGCGGCTTAACTGCCAGTCTTGGGATTCTTTAGTCTTCACAGTCAGTGAGCCAGATCCTTGCTGTCTGACCTGCTGATCTTGGGTTTGCCAACCCCTACGGCTACAAGAATCAGGAGAGGCCTCCGGCCTGACCCATGATCCAGCCTCTATAACAGCTTAAGCCATTTTCTTAATATAAATCTTTCTATATATATTTATACACTTTACTGGTTTTGCTTCTATAGAGAACCCAGCCTAAGACGCCATGGAAATAGCTCAGTAAAATTTTCTAGAGTATAATGTCATAAGCAACATCACAACCCTCCAATAGAAGAAAGAACTGTCAGAGGTTCCTGATTTTCCAGTGCTTCTCACTGACTTGAGTTAAAAATTTGAAGTCCAAATATACTACAATATTGTAGAAAATGGAACTCCGCTTAGGAGACATGAGGACACCTCACAAAAATTCAGAATTAAGTATGTAGTCAGCACTCCATGAAGGCTCCCCATTACCCAGCTCAGCCATCTGCATTTCTTTTTCCACTTACTACGAGTATCTAGAGTCCAAAATGAGAAAATAACTTGTTACCAATCATAGACTTTGAGCTAATTCAAAAGGTAGGTTACACATTAGGTAAGAAATATGCCAAAGATATTTTACCCATGTGGCACCCAAGAGCAAAGTTCCTGTAAAGGATGCTTAAGAGGAAAATATATAGCATGGTGGCTGTGCTGTCATACAACAGCTACAAGAAAGCAAAAAACGAAAGAAAGAAACATCAAGCAGAAGAGAGGGGAGGAACCATATTTTTTTAAATTAATTTAAATTATATTAAAATGGAGGAATGGTTTAAAAAGTATTCATAACTATTACAGAAATCAGCAGTCTGAATCCTGATTCTCATTAGAAAGCACACTAGAAATCTTAGTAGTTTATTTTTTCTGATAATTCACTTAATCTTTCAAAATAATATTCATATAGTACAATCTGCAGATTTATAATTTTGAACATTATTGACTTCTGCTGTATATAAGAATTTTAATACTTTCAAAACACTTTCTTTCTTTCAATAAATTTACATCACAGTTTAAAGTTAAATTACCACTCAATGTTTTCATTACTGTGTTTACGTAAAATACTATGATTGTATATTTTCTTTCTTTTATCACTGTTTGCTGTGCAATTTTTCAGTTTTCTTGAACCATTGGACAAATCTCTCCACCTTTGATACAACCGGAGTAAACTGCTTCTCAATACAATTTGACAGTGTGTCTCATCCTTATTTCCTGGTGGATCTCCCTTATGCCCTTCGTCTTCAAGCTTTGATTCTAGGCTAGCGCTGACTGCATTCAAGGCTTGCCACGAGGATGCCAGCCTGGGAATTTCTCTCATTTCTCTCTCATGTTAGATCCAGTAATTTCTCAGATTCTACTTAGTACTTATTCCTTCATTTCAAGGAGGCAATGTCTATAAACTTCTTCTAAAAATGTTATTTGGCTTTAATTCTATTATAACCAAAAAAAAAGAAAACAACTCGATAGGGTTTCCAAGGCTGTAAATCTTTATGGAAGCAGACTGCCACATCTTTCTCCCATGGAGCAGCTGGTGGGTTCAAACTACTGACCGTTTGGTTGACAGTCGAGCGCTTTAACCACTGTGTCACCAGAGATCCTTAATTCTATTATAACCTATTGCAGTCGAGTCCATTCCGACTCATAGCAACCCTATAATTCTATTTCAGATGGGTCAAATATTGCTAAAAACACATACTTATCCTCTCAAGGATCTATGCTTTAGGAAAAGAAGAGGATATACAAAAAAAAAAAGATTTGGTTAGCAAACTCCCCAACAAGTATACATTAAAAATGTCCGTTGCTTTTTATTGCTTATGAGAATTAGTTACACAGAAATATTCTAGTAATGTTTTATACGTATATATATATATGTATATGTATATATGCGTATGTATATATATCTCCTGGCTATCTGTTTCCAAAAGGTCAAAGCCTTGAAAATCCTATCAAGCAGTTCTACTCTGCACACGTGGTGTCGCCATGAGTTGTAATCCACTTGATGGCAGTTAACAATAAGATATGTGTGTGTGTGTATCATTTAAAAAGCATATCAGATGAAAAAAAAACAAACCAAACCCATTGCCATCGAGTCGATTCCAACTCATAGCCACCCTACAGGACAGAGTAGAACTGCCCCACAGGGCTTCCAAGGAGCAGCTGGTAGATTCGAACTGCTGACCTTTTGGTTAGCAGCTGAGCTCTTAGTATTGAGCCACCAGTGAAAAAGTATTGTGCAATTATTTGATCAGTATAACTAGTATAAACTGTTTAGGATTAAACTCAACTGTTATAGAAAACCCACAAATAATAGTCACCTAAACAAATAGATTATTTCTCTCACATTCAAGAAATCCATCAGAGTACTCTATCAAATAGATAATACAAGCACATAGAACATTAAATTAATTAAAGTAACATTTGATTACATTAGTTTTACACCTTTAGTAGAATGTATTCTAAGAACAGAAAGAACAGCAAAGAAAACTTCAAACATTCTGAGTAGATGTGTGGCCGTGGGTGGCATTTATGTAGAAATCATAAAATAAGTTTGTGTATAATGTTGATAGAGGACATGGATATATATTTTGATGTTTGAAATCAAGATTCTTGCTGTGGGAGAAGGATATGCAAATAGGGAGTGGGTGAAGTAAAGAAACTTGTGGTTTTTATTTTAATTGGAGATGTCAATGTGAACTCAAGATTTTTAGAAAAATACACTTCTTGTCCCAGATCACTGAAAGAGCCTAGAAGCAATAACCACAGTAACAATAAGCACATCTAATGCAAATCTTGATATCTAAAAACTTGGTTGTATTAAACTGAACCATTCACCTTGAAGAAATATCTGATTCTAAATACAGAGCAGATAAGAGAATAGAAGAGCCTAGGGCATTTTATTGTTCCAGAAAACAAGGAAGTGTTCAAATAGTGATGGGAACAAGTTAAAAAGAAAAATAGATTTGATTTGAATGTGCTCCCACTTTGAGTATTTAAACTGAACATATTGTTAATATTGCTGTTGGGTGCTGTTGAGTGGATTGGGACTTACGATGACCACAAGTGACAGAATAGAACTGCCCCATAGGGTTTCCTAGGCTGTAAACTTTACAGGATTTGAATTATGGTGTTGACAAAGAGTACTGAATATACCATGGACTGCCAGAAGAACAAACGTATCTTACTTGGAAGAAGTACACCCAGAATGCTCCTTAGAAGTGAGGATGGCGAGACTTCGTTTCACATACTTTGAACATGTTCTCAGGAGAGACCAGTCTCTGGAGAAGGACATCATGCTTGGTAAAGAAGAGGTTCAGTGAAAAAGTGGAAGACCCTCAAAGAGATGGATTGACATAGTGGCTGCATCAATAGTCTCAAACATAGCAATGATTGTGAAGATGGAACAGCACTGGGCAGTGTTTTGTTCAGTTGCACGTAGGGTCACTGAGTCAGAATCAACTCGAGGGCACCTAATAGCAATAACTACAATCTTTACAGAAGCAGATCAATAGGACTTTTCTCCCACAGACCCTCTAGTAGGTTAGAACTGCCAACCTTTTGGTTAATAGTTAAGCAGCTGAGAACTTAACCATTGTGCTACCAGAGCCATCCAATTTGAGTATAAAAAAAGATAAATGACAGTAATGAATTCTAACACATTGAGTAAAAAGTGGTCCTTCATGCTACTCAGAAAGGAGGTTGATGGAAAGAGAAAACTCTTTAACATAGGAATCCAGCTAAATATGAAGGAGTGAAAAGTTAAGAAAAACTACCATTTTGCAAATACCATTATATTAATTGATTCAGGCAAATATCATCAATATATGCTAAAGCCATTGGGTGCAAAGTTAATGGAAAGCAGGATATTCACAGAATCTGAAATTATCACATCACATATTATTTAATAATTACAAAGAAAAAGACATTTTACAGAAGAGAAATTTGGCAGACATCTTAGAGTAATCAAACCTAGCATCACAATAATGTGATCTGCTAACCCTAAATACTTCATAGTGTGAGGCATTGTGAAGTATTATGCCAAGCATTGTTACCTGTGTAGTAGTATGCCAAAATGTTTAACCTAACTGAAGTTATATTAAAAAAAAATTCAGATTGTGGAAAGTTCTTCAAGAAAGATTGTCTGATCACTTAAAAATATCAAAGTTGTGTAAAATGAAAAGAAGGTGGAGAAATCTATTACAGATCAAGGTAATTAAACAGATAAAACAACTAAATTTATTATGTGATCCTTGAGATCTTCGTTAGGGAAAAAGAGCTACATGGGAATTTGCAGAAAATGGAGAAAATTGATTATGGTTCTTTTTTAAAATAATATCTATAATGTTTAATAATACTTATTCAACAATGTTGTTGAAAAAGTATTAAATTTCTTGAGGGTGATGACATAATTGTAGTTATGCAGAAGAATGTCTTGGCTCTTACTAGGTGCATGCTAACATACTTAGAAGTAAAAGTGTCAGAATGTTTGCTTTTCACTCTTCAATGTTTCAGCAGAAAAGAAAATGTGCAGGCATGTGTATATTTAAGGAGATCTGGTGGTGCAGTTGTTAAGTGAATGGTTGCTAACCAAAAGGTCAGCAGTTAGAACTCACCATCCGCTCCACAGAAGAAAGATATGGCAGTTTACTTCTGTAAAGCTTACTGCCTTGGAAACCCTATGGGAAAGTTCTACTCTGTCCTGTAGGGTCTCTTAGAATTGAAATCGATTCAGCTGCTAAGGGTTTTGTTATTTTGGTTGGTTGCAAAATGGTTAAGCACCGAGCTGCTAACCGAAAAACGGGTGGTTCAAACCCACCAGTCACTCTGCTGGAGAAAAGACCTGGTAATCTGATCAAGTTAAAATTACAGCCTAGGAAAATTTATGAGGCAGTTCTATTCTGTAACATTGGGTCACTATGAGTTGGAATTGACTAAAAGACACACAATGACAGCATCAACAACAACAACAACAACGTGTCGTTCATGTGTCAGGCTTGGTAAATTGTGTATTTTCAAGAGCTTGCATATAAGCTGGAAATTTATGGTCACGCTAACCTCTAATTCACCACTCATCTATCAGTTTGTCATCCTGTGGTGGATTGTGTGTTACTGTGATTCTGGAAGATATGCCACTGGTATTTCAAATACCAGCAGAGTCAACCATGGTGGAGAGGTTTCAGCTGAGCTTCCAGACTAAGACAGATCAGGAAGAAGGACCTGGTGATCTACTTATGAAAAAAACTCTCCAATGAAACCCTTATGAATAGCAGTGAGACATTGTCTGACACAGTGCCAGAAGATGAGACCTTCAGGTTGGAAGGCATTCAAAATATGACTGGGGAAGAGCTACTTCCTCTGAGTAGAGTCGACGGTAATGAGATGGATGGAGTCAAGCTTCAGGGACCTTCATTTGCTGATGAGGCACGACTCAAAATGAAGAAACAGCTGCAAACATCCATTAATAATCGGAACTTGGAATGTACGAAGTATGAACTGAGGAAAATTGGAAGTGGTTAAAGATGAAATGGAATGCATAAAGATCAATACCCTAGGGATTAGTGAGTTGAAATAGACTGGTATGGGCCATTTGAATCAGACATGTGGTCTACTAAGGCATTCAACTTGTGTGGATCATAACAAATTGTTGGTAATATTTTGAAGAATGAGAATTCCAGAACACTTAATTGCGCTCAAGAGGAACTTGTACATAGATCATGAGGCAGTCATTTTAATAGAACAAGGGGATACTGTGTGGTTTAAAGTCAAGAAAGGTGTGCATCAGGGTTGCATCCATTCAACATACTTATTCAATCCGTACGCTGAACAAATAATCCGAGAACCTGGACTATATGAAGAAGAATGGGGTATCAGGATTGGAGGAAGACTCATTAACAATCTACTTTATGCAGATGACACAGCCTTCCTTGCTGAAAGTGAAGAGGACTTGAAGCAATTACTGATGAAGACCAAAGCCTACAGCCTTCAGTAGGGATTACACCTCTACATAAAGAAAACAAAAATCCTGACAATTAGACCAATAAGCAACATCATGATAAA
>NW_004444052.1:5783306-5806032 GCF_000243295.1 Trichechus manatus latirostris
AGATCGAAGAAGAATTGACGCCTTCGAATTGTGGTGTTGGTGAAGAATATTGAATATACCATGGACTGCCAAAAGAATGAATAAATTTGTTTTGGAAGAAGTACAACCAGAATGCTCCTTAGAAGCAAGAATGGCGAGACTAAGTCTCATATACTTTGGACTTGTTATTAGGAGGGATCATTTCCTGGAGAAGGCCATCATGCTTGGTAAAGTAGAGGGTCAGTGAAAAAGAGCAAGGCCCATAATGAGATGGATTGACCCAGTGGCTGTAACAAAGGGCTCAAGCATAACAATGATTGTAAGGATGGGGCAGAACTGGGCACTGTTTTGTTCTGTTGTACATAGGGTTGCTCTGAGTTGGAACAGACTTGACAACACCTAACAACAACAACAATTATGTCAGGAACAACACATTAAAGAGGAATGACATTGTGATCATCCTCAAAAAGAACATTTCAATATCCAACTCATAGTACAGTGCTGTCAGTGATAGGATAATATCCATACATCTACAAGGTGGACCAGTTAATACAACTATTGTTCAAATATACACACCAACCACTAGGGCCAAAGATGAAGAAACTGAAGATTTTTACCAACTTCTGCAGTCTGAAATGATCAAACATGCAATCAAGCTGCAGTAATAATTATCGTTGATTGGAATGGGAAGGTTGGAAACAAAGAAAGATTAGTAGTTGAAAAATATGGTCTTGGTGATAGAAACAATGCCAGAGATCGCATGACAGAATTCTGGAAGATTAAGGACTTCTCTGCTGCAAATACCTTTTTTCATCAAAGTAAACGGTAACTATGCACGTGGACCTTACCAGAAGGAATACACAAGAATCAAACTGACTATATCTGTGGAAAGGGATGATGGAAAAGCACAATATGCTCAGTCAGAACAAGGCCAGAGGCTGACTCCAGAACAGACTATCAATTGCCAATATGAAAGTTAAAGTTGAAACTGAAGAAAATTAAAACATATCCACAAAAGCCAAAGTACAACCTTGAGTATATCCCACTTGAATTTGGAGACCATCTCAAGAACAGATTTGATGTATTGAATACTAATGACAAGAGACCAGATGAGTTGTGGGATGACATCAAGGACATCATACATGAAGAAAGCAAGAGGTTATTAAAAACACAGGCAAGAAAAAAAACACCAGCATGGATGTCAGAAGAGACCCTGAAACTTACTCTTGAACATGGATTAGGTAAAGTGAATGGTAAAAATGATAAAGTAAAAGAGCTGAACAGAATATTTCAAAGAGTGGCTCAAGAAGATAAAGTAAAGTATAATAATGAAATGTGAAAAGGGTTGGAGTTAGAAAAGGGAAGAACATGCTCAGCATTTCTAGCTGAAAGAACAGTAGGAAAAATTCAAGCGTCATATTGTGATATTGAAATATTTTATGGGCAAAATATTGAGTGACACAGGAAATACCAAAAGAAGATGGAAGAAATACACAATCACTCTACCAAAAGGAATTAATTGACATTCAAAGATTTCACAAGTTAGCATATGATCAAGAACTGATGATGTTGAAGGAAGAAGTCCAAGTTGCACCAAAGGCATTGGTGAAAAACAAGAGTGCAAGAATTGACTGAATATGAATTGAGATGTTTCAACAAAGCGATGCAGAGCTGGAAGTGCTCACTGGTCTATACCAAGAAATTTGGAAGACAGCTACCTGGCCAGCCGACTGGAAGAGATCTATATCTATTCTCATTCCAAACAAAGGTGATCCAATAGAATGTAGAAATTATAGAACAATATCATTAATATTACACACAAGTAAAATTTTGATGAAGGTTATTCAAAGATGTATGCAGCAGTACATTGACACGGAACTGCCAGAAATTCAAGTCACACTCAGAAGAGGATGTGGAACGAGGAATATCATTGCTGATGTCAGATGGCTCTTGGCGGAAAGTAGAGAATACCATAAGATGTTTATCTGTGTTTTATTGACTATGCAAAGACATTCAACTGTTTGGATCACAACAAATTATGGAGATAACATTGCGAAGAATGGGAAAACCAAAACACTCACTTGTGCTCATAAGGAACATGCACATAGACCAAAAGGGAATTGTTCGAATAAAACAAGGGGATACTTCATAGTTTAAAACCAGGAAAGAAGTGCATCAGGGTTGTATTCTTTCACCATACTTGTCCATTCTCTATGCTGAATAAATAGCCCTAGAAGCTGGACTATATAAAGAAGAACGTGGTATCAGGATTGTAGGAAGACTTCTTAACAACCTGCGATATGCAGATGACTCAACCTTGCTTGCTGAAAGTGAAGAGGACTTGAAACACTTATTGATTAAGATCAAAGACCACAGACTTCACTATGGATTACACCCTAACATAAAGAAAATAGAAACTCGAACAACTGGACAAAAACCAACATCATGAAAAACAGAGAAAAGATTGACCTTGTCAAGGATTTAATTTTACTTGGATCCACAATCAATGCCCATGGAAGCAGCAGTCAAGAAATTAAATGACATATTTCATTGGACAAATATGCTGCAAAAAGACCTCTTTAAAGTGTTAAAAAACATAGATCTCACTTTGAGGAATACAGTGCCCCTGACCCAATCTATGGTATTTTGAATCATCTCATATGCATGAGAAAGCTGGACAATGGATAATGAAGACCAAAGAAGAATTGACTTCTTTGATGTAAGGAGCCGACCGAGAATACTGATTGTACGGTAGATTGCCAGAAGAATGAACAAATCTATCTTGGAAGAAGTACAGCTAGAGTACTGCCCAGAGGAAAGAATGGTGGGACTTTGTCTCAAGAACTATGGGCATGTTATTATGAGGGACTAGTCCCTGCAGGACACCATGCTTGGTAAAGTAGAGAGTCAGTGAAAGAGAAGAAGACCCTCAAGGAGATAGACTGACACAGTGGCTTCAAAAATGGGCTCAAGCATAGCAACTACTGTGAAGACAGCTCAGGATCTGTCAGTGTTTACTTTTGTTGTAAGTAGAGTTGCTGTGAGTAGGAACTGACTAGATGTTACCTAACAACAATGATTCTCTTATAATCTTTTAAATAAAGAATCTCTAGTAATCTCCCATTTTAAAAAAAATTTTGATTGACGTTATTCTGTATTTTATTTTTTCCCATGATTTCTCTTGTGACTGTTTTATCAGTTTTGCTAATAATTTCAAAGAACCAATATTAGGCTTTGTTGATTTCCCACGTTGCATGTCTGCTTTATATTTTGCTGAGTTTTGCTTTTGAATTTATGTTTCCTCCTTTCTAAGTTTTTTTGGAATAATTTATTGGATTTTTTGTATTTTTATTAATGGAAGCTTATATTTTTTTGTCCCACATACATCTGTCAATTTGTCGTATACTATGGGTGCTTGCTTGTTGCTGTGATACTGGAAGCTATGCCGCCAGGGTCACCCATGGAGGACAGACTTCAGCTGAGCTTCCAGACTAAGACAGACTAGGAAGAAGGACCCAGCGGTCTACTTCTGAAAAGAAATAGCCAGTGAAAACCTTATGAATAGCAGCAGAGCAATGTCTCGTATAGTGCCAGAAGATGCACCTCTCAGACTGGAAGGCAATCAAAATAGGACAGGGGGAGAGCTGCCTCCTCAATGTAGAGTTGACCTTAATGACATGGATGGAGTCAAGCTTTTGGGACCTTCATTTGCTGATATGGCATGACTCAAGATGAGAAGAAACAGCTACAAACATCCATTAATAATCGGAACTCGGAATTGTACGAAGTATGAATCTATGGAAACTGGAAATCATCAAAAAAGAAATGGAGCATATAAACTTCAATATCCTAGGCAACGGTAAGCTGAAATGGACTGGTATTGGCCATTTTGAATCAGACAATCATATGGTCTACTATGCTGGGAATGACAAACTGAAGAGGAATGGTCTTGTATTCATAATCAAAAAGAACATTTCAAGATATATCCTGAAGAACAACTCTTTCAGTGATAGGATAATATCCATACACCTACAAGGAAGACCAGTTAATATGACTATTATTCAAATTTATGCACCAACCACTAAGGCCAACGATTAAGAGATTGAAGATTTTTACCAACTTCTACAGTCTGAAATTGATCAGACATGCAATCGGGATGCATTGATAATTACTGGTGATTGGAATGAGAAAGTTGGAAACAAAGAAGAAGGATTAGTAGTTGGAAAATATGGCCTTGGTGATAGAAACGATGCCAGAGATCACATAACAGAATTTTCAAGACCAACAACTTCTTCATTGCAAATACCTTTCTTCAACAACATAAACGGTGACTATACACGTGGACCTTGCCAGATGGAATACACAAGAATCAAACTGATTACATCTGTGGAAAGAGACAATGGAAAAGCTCAATATCATCAGTCAGAACAAGGCCAGGGGCCAACTGTGGAACAGATCATCAATTGCTCATTTGCAAGTTCAAGTTGAAACTGAAGAAAATTAGAACAAGTTTACAAGAGCCAAAGTACGACCTTGAGTATATCCCACCTGAATTTAGAGACCGTCTGAAGAACAGATTTGAAGTATTGAACACTAATGACCGAGGACAAGACGAGTCGTGGAATGACATCAAGGACATCATATATGAAGAAAGCAAGAGGTCATTAAAAAGACAGGAAAGAAAGAAAAGACCAAAATGGATGTCTAAAGAGACTCTGAAACTTACTCTGGAATGTCAAGTAGCTAAAGCAAAAGGAAGAAATGATGAAGTAAAAGAACTGAACAGAAGGTTTCAAAGGGCGGCTAGAGGAGACAAAGTTAAGTATTATAATGACAAGTGCAAAGACGTGGAGTTTGAAAACCAAAAGGAGAGAAAATACTCCACATTTATGAAGCTGAAAGAACTAAATAAAAAATTCAAGCCTTGAGTTCCAATATTGAAGGATTCTACAGAGAAAATATTAAATGACGCAGGAAGCATCAAAAGAAGATAGAAGAAATACACAGAGTCACTATACCAAAAAGAATTGGTCGCTGTTCAACCACTTCAAGAGTTAGCATATGATAAGAAACTGATGGTACTGAAGGAAGAAACCCAAGCTGCATTGGACTGAAGGTATTGGCAAAAAACAAGTCTCCAGGAATTAATGGAATACCAGTTGAGATGTTTCAACAAATGGATGCAGGGCTGGAAGTGCTTACTCAACTATGCCAAGAAATTTGGAGGTCAGCTACCTGGCCAGTCAATTGGAAGAGATCTATATTTATGTCTATTCCCAAGAAAGGTGATCCAATCAAATATGGAAATTATCAAACAATATCATTAATATCACATGTAAGTAACATTTTGCTGAAGATCTTTCAAAAGCAGCTGCAGCAGTAAATCAACAGGGAACTGCCAGAAATTCAAGCTGGATTCAGATGACATGAATCCAGCAATATCATAGCTGATGTCAGATGGATCCTGGCTGAAAACAGAGAATACCAAAAAGATGTTTACCTATGTTTTATTGACCATGCAAAGGCATTCAACTGTGTGGATCGTAAGAAATTATGGATGACTTTGCAAAAAATAAGAATTTCAGAACACTCAATTGTGCTCATTAGGAACCTGTACATAGATCAAGAGGCAGTTGTTTGAACAGAACAAGGGGATGCTGTGTGTTTAAAGTCAGGAAAATCTGTATCAGTGTTATATCCTTTCACCATGTCTCTTCAACTTGTATGCTGAGCAAATAATGCGAGAAGCTGGACTATATGAAGAACAAGGCATCAGGATTGGAGAAAGACTCATTAACAACCTGTGTTATTCAAATGACACAACATTGCTTGCTGGAAGTGAAGAGGACTTGAAGCACTTACTGATGAAAATCAAAGACTACAGCCTTCAGTATGGATTACACCTTAACATAAGGAAAACAAAAATCCTCACAATTGGACCAATAAGCAACATCATGATAAATGGAGAGAAAAAATTGAAGTTGTCAAGGATTTCATTTTACTTGGATCCACAATCAACACCCTTGGCAGCAGCAGTCAAGAAATCAAAAGACACATTGCATAGTGCAAATCTGCTGCAAAACACCTCTTTAACGTGTTGAAAAGGAAAGATGTCACCTTGAAGACTAAGGTGTGCCTGACCCAAGCCATGGTGTTGTCAATCGCCTCATATGCATGTGAAAGCTGGACCATGAATAAGGAAGACCGAAAAAGAAGAACTGATGCCTTTGAACTGCAGTGTTGGAAAAGAATATTGAATTTATCATGGACTGCCAGAAGAATGAACAAATCTGTCTGGAAGAAGTACAACCAGAATGCTCCTTAGAAGGAAGAATAGTGAGACGAAGTCTCACATACTTTGGACTTGTTATCAGGAGGGATCATTTCCTGGAGAAAGACATTATGCTTGGTAAAGTAGAGGGTCAGCGAAAAAGTGGTAGACTGTCAATGAGATGGGTTGACACAGTGGCTGCAACAATGGGCTCAAGCATAACAATCATTGTGAAGATGGCGCAGGATTGTTGAGTGTTTTGTTTTGTTGTACCTGTGGTCACTATCAGTTGGAACCGACTGAACAGCATCTAACAACAACAACGTTATCGGTTTCAACATTTTTCTTTTATAATATGTGCATTTAAAGATTAAAAACTTCTCTTCAGTGCTAATTAACTACATTGCAAAAGTTTGGATATGTATGTAACTTCATTGTAATTCAGTTCAGTATACTTTCAAGTTTCCATTGTCATTTCTTCTGATCCACCTATTTTTAGAAAGATTTTGCCTAATTTCTAAATATTTAGGGGATTATTCCGTTATTTTTGCTGCAGATTTGCAGTTTCACTCCACTCTAGTCAGAGAACATGTTCTGCATGATTTCTTTTAATTGAAATTTACTGAGATTTGGTTTATGATCCAGCATATGTTCTATTTTGATAAACGTTATTTCTTCACTTGAAAAAAATGTGTTCTCTAGATGTTCAGTCAAGGCTCCTATATGTGTCTATGAAATCGAAGTGGTGAAAAAGTTATATACCTGACTGCATTTTTGTTGACCTACTGAGAAAGTAGTATAAAAGTCTTCAACTTTGATTGTATGTCTATTATTGTTTTTAGATTTGTCAGTTTTAACTTAATGAATTTAGAAGTAATATTATTAGGGGCATACACATTAAGATGGATATGTACTACTTAATGATTGATCCTTTTATCACTATGAAATTCCCGTTTATCTTTTATAATATCACTTGGTTTTAAATATAATTTGTCTGATATGAATACAGCTACACTGACTTTTTTGCTGATATAATTGCATGATACATTCCATAATTTTATTTTCAAAACTGTCTGTGTTCTTGTATTTAAAATGTGTTTCTTAGAGATGATACATAGTTATTACTTTCTTTTTACTCAAATTAACAATCTTTATTTTTTAATTGGGATTTACAGGGGATCCTTTCTGTTTCTATGGATTTGCTAATTCAGCACATTTCATATGAATAGAGTTATATAATAAGTTACATTTTTGTCTGGCTTCTTTCACTTAGCATAATATTTTTTAAGGGTTATCCATGTTGTAGCATGTATTAATACTTTATTCCTTTTTTAAGTCTGAATAATATTCCATTGCATGAATACACCATATTTTGTTTATCCATTTACCAGTTGATAGACATTTGGGCTACTTCCATCTTTTGACTATTCTGAATTCCCAAACTATTTTCCATGGGGGCTGCATCATTTTACATTCCCAACAGAAAATGTATGAAGTTGCAATTTCTCAACATCCTTACCAACACATGCTGTTTTTCTTTTTTTTTTTTTATAATAGCCACTCCAGTGTGAGGGGTCCTGGTGGCACAGTAGTTAAAAACTCAGATGCTAGCCAAGAGGTTGACAGTTCAAATCTACCAGGCACTCCTTGGAAGCTCTACAGGGCAGTTCTCCTCTGTCCTCTAGGGTTGCTATGAGTCGGAATCAAGTTGACGGCAACAAGTTTGGTTCTCGGTTCAGTAGATGTGAAGGAGTATCTCATAGAGGTTTTGATTTGCTTTTTCCTAATGAGTAACGATACTGAGCATCTTTTTATATTCTTGTTGCCCATTTCCATATGTTTTTGGAATTAAAAAAACCCACGCAAGTGTTTTGCCCATTTTTTAACTGGGTTGTTTTCCTTTTTATTGTTGAGTGGCAAGGCTTATTTATATATTCTGGATACTAGACCCATACTCTATAGCCAAGTTTCTGTCTATGTCAACTATTTATAGTTAGTCAGACTGTTTTCTTAGACTGGCTTTAGATTTTTCAGGGTAAAAATTTGATAATTGCAATTAAAAAACTATTACGTTCATATTGGTCAATTAGTAACTCATATAGTTACTAATATGTGAGCAATCCATTGTTTTGGATATATTTTCCTTGATTAATGTAGTATGTTATTTTTTGTTAACTGTTCTTGGTCATGATTATCGCACATAAAAGTGCTACTGATACTAAAATATTTATTTGATAAGGTGAAAGTTAACTCTGAAGGAGCTAAGTGATGAGAAATCTAAAATTTTATTTCATATGCCTCACCTGAATTCCCTGCTTTTCTTTTCTGTCGATAGTCTCTGATATTTAACAAACTGCCTATTGTGAAAAAAATGCAAATGAATTAAATATATAATTTGTAGGTTTTTAAAAACGTGCATCAGGTTCTGATTCTGAGCTATATGGTATATTCTTCGTAGGAAGACAGTAATACTAATTATATGTTACATGTTTCAGTTATCTGGTGCTACTATACCAGTAATGTGACAAGTGGGTGGCTTTAAAGAACAGGAATTTATTTTCTCACAGTGGAGGAGGCTAGATGTCTGAATTCAGGGCACTGGCTCTAGGGGTAGGCTGTCTCTGTGTCCACTCTGGGGGAAGGTCCTTGTCACTTTTCAGCTTCTGTTCCTAGGTTCCTTGGCAAACGTGTGGCATGTATCCTTCATTTTGTTTGTGCTTGCTTATTTGTTGCTTAATCTGCTCTTTCAAATCTCAAAAGAGATTGACTTAAAACATACCCTACACTACTAATACTGCCTCATTAACATAAAAAAGAAAACCTGTTCACAAATGGAATTAAACTCTAAGAGTTAAGATTTGGAACATATTTTGGGGGGACACAATTGAATCCATAACAATGTTAACTCATAATCTGAGTTATTTGTCTCTTTGATTCCTAAGGTATGAATTACTGTAAAGTCATAGTATTTACACTCTGCTTTTAGTATGGAATAAATCTGCTTGATATAACTGTCTTCATTATAATTATAGGTCATAAAAGATTGAATTAGTTTTTGGGTATTTAAACTTCTATAAATGCAATATAATTAAAAAAAATTGAGTCTCACAGAATATAGTAGCATTAATATATTGTATGCATGTCCAAAGAAACCAGGAGGATAGCAATAAAGCAATTATTTGAAAGTAAACTACATTTGGAATTAATTTGTAGCTCACTGTCAAGCCCTGTTGCAGACCAGGTGCAACCTCCCGCTACTAGAACATAAGACAGCTGGGTCCAGGCAGCAACCTGAGCCTCTTGGGATTAGAAAGAGGAGCCAAGGTAAGATAAATGATTATCTATTAATTTTATGCTTCCTCTTTTCAGAAATATTGGTTTGGGTAGGACGTAAGCTGCATGTAAGAATCCAGGTAAGGCAATCAGAATTGATTAAAATGAGGTTTTAAATCTGCTAGGAGATAGGCATGAGCGGGAGCACCTGCACCTCCTGAGGTGGAAATTACAGTTCTCATTTCTTCTGTGTAGTCCAGGTAGTTTGAAGTTATAAGTGATTGTTCTTTCTGGAAGGATATAAAACTGAATTACAGAGAACAGGGGGGTGAGGAAAATCTGCCAGCAAGAGTAGGTAAATCACTGATGGAAAGACAAAAATGAGCTGAGAATATGAGCTCCAGCAGGCGTATGTGTTTGGAATAGGTAAAGCTTGGAGTCTGCTGCAATTTGTTGACTGGGGTTAATACAATAATAATAATGATAACAACAACAATACTAATAATAATAATAATGTGGATTGAGTGTGGACTATGAGCTAGAAACTTTTCTAAGCACTGTACATGAATCAATCACTTAAACCCAGCTAAATGCTATTAGATAGATGCTATTGTTACCCCATTTTACAAATGAGGAAGCTGAGGCACAGAGAAATTAAGTAACTATCCCAAGGTCACAC
Organism: Trichechus manatus latirostris; assembly: GCF_000243295.1. Lineage (NCBI taxonomy): Eukaryota > Metazoa > Chordata > Mammalia > Sirenia > Trichechidae > Trichechus > Trichechus manatus. Next base: position 5,793,509 of record NW_004444052.1, read on the forward strand.
AGCTAGTAACTTGTAGAGCCAGGGTCTGAAGAAAAGTCTTCTGCAGTTCTCATTGCCTCTATAATGAAAAACCTTCAGAATGGAGACAGATGTCAGTGAGGCTAGGTTTATATTTTAGCAAAAAGAGGAAAACCAAAACCAAACCAAACCAAACCCATTGTCATCGACTCAATTCTGACTCATAGCAACCCTATAGGACAGAGGAGAATTTCCGCATAGGGTTTCCAAGGAGCAGCTGGTGGATTTGAACTGCTGACCTTTATGGTTAGCAGCAGAATGCTTAACCACTGCACTACCAGGGCTCCAGCAAAAAAGAGGAAGGCATGGTTTATTTATGCAAGTATCAGTGTTAAGAGCCAGTTGGTGCAATTGAACTCTAAGTAGTTGGAGAGTTGGAAGCTTGCAGAACAATTTGGGAAAGGAAGAAGGGGGTGACTTCTAGATTATGGTAAGGCAATCTAAAGTCTCGGGACAGAATTTGACGAGGGAGGGGAAAGAAAATACCGTCTTCATGCAACAGACCAAGAATAAAGATTCAGGTGCCAGAATTTTCAGACCTTCAGAATGAATAACGGAACAAAAACGGGTTGTTAGAGGGGGCCTGAACAACACAAAATGACTTATTTTTTATTCTGTTTGATCCCAACGGGTCAAAATGTTTCTTGGATGTCCCCAACTAAAGAATAGATTGTTAGGCAGATTCAGAAAGAGAACAGGAGCCCCATTACCTCTTTCAACGTTGCTAAACCAAATGTAACTTGGAGAAATTTGTCAAAGGCACATCTGAGCTTTCTCCGCAGAGGACGTGAAACAGCTGATTCCAATTCGGGGAATTCAAGTGATCTCCCGTGAGGCCATCTAATAAGGTCGACTGGCAAAAGGATAACATGATAGTAGACAAGTATGGTTCCCTGTAAACATCTATTGTTTGGAGCAAGCAACAGTGTGGTAGAGTGGAAAAGTACATTCTTTTTGGAATCTTAAACTCCTAGTTTCTTTCCCTGAATAGTGTCTTCAAAACTGTGTGTATGTATGTGTGTGTGTCAGAGAGAGAGACATTGAGGGTAATTAATCAGGCCAAGAATATTGACTTTATTGTGTTCTCAGTGTTGCATGAGATACAATATGAAAAGTTTCTGCACAGTGCCTTACTCCACAAATATTAATCTTAATCACTTTTGAATTTGTTTGAATAATTCACATGTCCAAATGTTTCTGACATTTATTATGTTGTCTTGACTTACAATAACCATTGCTGTTGTTAGTGGCCATTGAGTCAGCTCCATCTCTCGGTGACCTTATGCGTAACAGAACAAAAAGTTGCCCTGTCCTGCACCATCTTCATGACAGTTGATATGTTTGCCCTATGGGGTTTCCAAGGTTGTAATCTTTATGGAAGCAGACTGCCACATCTTTTTCCCACAGAGCAGCTGAAGGGTTCAAACTGTCGAACTTTCAGTTAGTAGCCGAGAGTTTTAACCACTATGTCACCAGGGCTCCTCAGTAATCATTAGCCATGCTCAAAAAGGAAACAGTAAAAAGTTAGGATAAGGAAGTATTTTAGAATCTGTTTAACTGATAGAACAGGCCAAGTTGTAACTCCAGGGGCTCAAGGAACAGTACGGGGAGGTGAGCATCATTTGGATGTGGCCCCTGGCCTTGGCCGCTTGGTTGAAGATAGCTTCCTAGCACCATGGCATAGCCCAGTCCATGATCAAGGAGAAGTGTCATCTGGGAGCTGCATGCATCTCTTCTGCTCTTATCCAACGGTCCAGAATGGAGTCATAAGGCTAAAAGGACAAAGGTAATAAAAATTGGTTGAGAAGGCATGAGCCCAGGAGAATACCAAAGATTTTAAAATATAACAATTTAAAAGCTATCATGACGGAGGCAATAAAAAAAAAATGCAATGGAAACATGGTTAAAGGAACAATTAGGTCAGCATTTTGAAGTAAGAAATATCCTTTCTCTGTCCTCATCTTTACTGATTTCTACTGGTATTTTACAGTGTTGACAAACTGCAAATACTTTAAATACTTTTCTTTTTATATACTTATGAGAAAAAAAAAACTTTCTGTGTGAATTCTAAAACATCTGTGCTGTTCTACATAACTAAAATATATATATATCTCACTCCCTACATTTTGGTGTTACCCTACGGTATGGTTTTGGGTATAGCATACAGAAATAATCATAATGGTAGAATTGTGTTCTTTGAGTCATTAAATTAAAAAAAGTGACCCTTATCTGAATATACTTCCTGCCACATTTCTTCCCCTTTTTGTTGTTTTTAGTTGGTTCTGACTCATAGCAACCCTATGTACAACATAACGAAGTGCTGCCCAGTCCTGTGCCATGCTCACAATCATTGCTATGTTCCAGCCTATACAAAAATACAAAATGCAGCAACTGTGTCAATCCATTTCATTGAGGGTTTTCCTCTTTTTCTTTTTTGCTGACCTTCTACTTTACCAAGCATGATGTCCTTCTCCAAGGACTGATCTCTCCTGATAATATATCCATAGTATGTGAGATGAAGTCTCACCATCCTCGCTTCTATGGAGCAGTCTGGCTGTACTTCTTCCAAGGCAGATTTGCCCATTCTTTCAGCAGTCCATGGTATATTCAATATTCTTCACCAACACCATAATTCAAAAGTGCATCAATTCTTCTTCGGTCTTCCTTATTCGTTGTCCAGCTTTCTCATGCACATGAGGCGACTGAAAATACCATGGCTTCGGTCAGGCACACCTTAGTCCTCATAGTGACATCTTTGCTTTTTAACACTTCAAAGAGGTCTTTTGCAGCAGATTTGTCCAATGGAATACGTCATTTGATGTCCTGACTGCTGATTCCTTGAGCATCGATTATGGATCGAAGTAAAATGAAATCCTTGACAACTTTTATCTTTTCTTCGTTTATCGTGATTTTACTTGTTGGTCCAGTTGTGAGGATTTTTGTTTTCTTTATGTTGAGGTGTAATCCATACTGAAGGCTGTGATCTTTGATCTTCATCAGTAAGTGCTTCAAGTCCTCTTCACTTTCAGCGAGCAAGGTTGGGTCATCTTCATATCGCATGTTGTTAATGAGTCTTCTTCCAATCCTAATGTCCCCTTTTTCTTCATATAGTCCAGATTCTTAGATTATTTGCTCAGCATACAGATTGAATAAACATGGTAAAAGGATACAATCCTGACACACATCTTTTTTTATTTTAAGGCAAGCAATATCTCCTTGTTCTGTTCAAAGGACTGCCTCTTGATCTAAATTCAGGTTCCTCATGAGCACAATTAAGTGTTCTGGAATTCCCATTCTTCACAATTTTATCCCTAATTTGTTATGATCCACACAGTCGAATGCCTTTGCATAGTCAATAAAACACAGGTAAACATCATTTTATTGCATAACCAATAACACACAGGTAAACAAATTTCCCTCTTTTAATGGTACTTAAATAGAAGTAAATGTTTGAAAAAACAGAATTGAAGATTCAAAAGAGGGAAGAGTGATGAAGTAGGTGGCATTAAACCTTAATTGTAACAGAGAAGCTGACCTATTATTAGTAAAATGATGGAACTGAATTGGGAAGAAGGCGGAGTAAGGTTTGTCATGACGATGCTGAAGACAGGCTATATGTGCTCTGAGATGGCTTTTTTCCTGGACATATGCTCAGCTATGACATAGTGGCTGCAATGTTGGACTCAAGCATAACAACAATTATGAGGATGGTGCAGGAACAGGCAGTGTTTTGTTCCGTTGTACATAGGGTCACTATGGGTCAGAACTGACTCGATGGCATCTAACAACAACAACAATATTCAGCTGAATGACCTTTCTAAAAGGCAAGTCTTGCTAAAAATCCTCCCTTTGAACATTTGGGGTCCCTGCCCCCCTCCCACCCTCAGCCATAGGTAAAATGAGCTAAGAAGGTTATGCTAATAAGGGTTCATTATTTCTTTTCCTATTGAACTATCTGTCATGGTTTGAATTATGTCCCCCAAAAAATGTGTGTATCAGTTTGGCTGGGTCATGATTCCTGGTACAGTGCGATGTTCCTGTATGTTGTAAACCTGCCTTTATGATATTAATGAGGGAGGATGGGTGGCGGTTTGTTAGTAAGGCAGGACCTGATCTACAAGACTGGATTGTGTCCTGAGGCAATCTCTTGAGATATAAAAGACAGAAGTGAGCAGTGAGACAGGGGGATTTCATACCATCAAGAAAGCAGCGCCAGGAGCAGAGTGCGTCCTTTGGACTGGGGTCCCTGCGCAGAGAAGCTCCTAGTCCGGGGGAACACGGAAGAGAAGAAGGCCGACAGAGAGAAAAAGCCTTCCCCTGGAGCTGATGCCCTGAATTTGGACTTTTAGCCTACTTCAACTGTGAGGAAATAAACTTCTGTTGGTTAAAGTCATCCACTTGTGGTACTTCTGTTGTAGCAGCACTAGATGACTAAGACACTATCCAAGGTGTTTCCTGTGTCTTGAGTCTTAATTCCACCAAAAAGTTACGAGTAATACATTTAAGAAAGATTAATTGACACTAAGCATGAGCCAAAAAATGTGCTAAGTACTAGAGGTGGAAAGATGAATAAAAAAAGAGTTCATAGTCCAGTAGGACCGATAAACATGGAAACTAATCCTTATGCATGGCTAATGTTATAATGGAGACGTATAAAGAGACATGTAAAGTGATGGAGCTATGGTTTGCATACTGGGGATCATGGAGAGCAGACTCAGAAGCTGTTTGTGGAAGAGGCAAAGGGGTGGAACTCTGAGTCACTCACCCACTCTGTTTCTTCTCCCACCTCCTTTTCACACTGGTTCAATCTGAATAGATTGTGCTTTTACCAGTTTACAAATTTAAAGTCTACATTCAATTTGTTTGAAGGAGGGATTCAATAGGTAACAAGATTTGTTTCAAGATCACACAGCTAAAAGAAGCAATTGATTCTGCCAGAGTGTTATGGATATAGATCGTGAAAGGTTTCCTCGGCTGATGTTGTTTTTATATTTTGAATATATGTTATGAAATGTATTGGATTAGTAAATGTGAATACAACATACTATATTAAAACTAAATGTACTACCACCAGTTTAAGAGAGAAAATACTATCATTATAGTTTGAGACTTCTGTGTGTCCTGTTTTCATCTCATCCTCTTCTGTCCTCCCAGAGGTGACCCTTAAACTCGGAGATTATACTGTATGATTTTACCAAGTTTAAACTTTGTGTATTTTGTAACATGCTGTTTACATTTTTCTTCATCTTGCTGTTTTCAATCAGTTTATTTTATGGGATCCATTCATGTTGACAAATATAGCACTATTTCATTCTTTTTCAGTGTTGAGTAGCATCCCATTATTTGATGCTACCAAAATTTCTTCCTTATTCTCCTGTTGATCTTATGTATTTTTTTTTTCTATTTTTAATGAAACATTAAATGAAGCATTTTAGTATGGCAGACAGAATTCTGGAATGACTTCCATGATTCCCATGATCTGGTATACAAGTCCTGTATAATTGCCTATACATGAGTGTGGGCAGGGCAATGATCCAATGGATTTCGCTCCCGTGAATAAGTTATATTATAAGAAAAAGGTGAAGTAATTTTTCAGATGTACTTAAGGTCACAAATCAGTTGACTTTGAGTTAATCCAAAGGCAGATTTTGCTGGGTGGTCCTGACCTAATTAGGTGAGCCCTTTCTAAAGAAATCAGTTCAAAGAATGAAAGAATTATCTTGCTGCTGGCCTTAAGACGGCCATTCTGATTATGGAGAAGGGCCACTTCTAGTAGATGAAGGCCTCAGGCCTAAAGTCACAGGGAACTAAATTCTGCCAAAAAACTGAATGAGCTTGGAAAGGACTCCAAGCCCCAGATGAAATTGTAGCCCTGGTTGACTCCTTAATTTCAGCCCCGTGAGACTTTAAGTGGTGGATCCAGTAACCTTTGACCCTGTAACCTATAATCTAACCCATGGAAACCGTGAGATAATAAAATTGCATTAATTTAAGCCACCCGATCTGTGGTAATTTGTGATGCAGCAATGGAAAACTAATACAATTTTGATAAATACCCCTTTGTGCGTGTGCATGGGAGCATTTTTAGGATATGTATCTGGACTTACTTTCTGTTGCACAACATACATGTCTTTAAATTTACTAGAGATTGCTAGTAATCTCATAGGGGTGAACCTCTTTATGATACTAACAACTGTGTATAATAAAGCATCTGATTTTCCCAGGAGAAGAACCAAGTACCAAATTATCCAACTTGTAACCAAGGCTTCTCTCTGACATTACAGTTTTCTGGGAAAGCCCTTATGTATTCTCGTAGTGTACTAGAATTATCATTAACACATTTTTTTCCCTAAGAATTCACGTTATAGATTTACCTCTCACACTGCAGAATGTAATGACTGCAATTTTACAGTCAGAAATATTACGGAATTTTAACAAGGGATGCCAATGTTTAATAAGTAAACATAGTTTTTTTTTTTTCTCTGAGATCTGTAAATTCATTGGCTCATTTAATGTGTACACTGAGAAACCATATAATAAAATGTCAGTATCTAGAGTGTCATCCAAATTTATGAGTAACGCCGAAACAATAAAAAATCCTTTACATACCATAGAGGCAGACACAAAAGAAAGGTCACTGGTTTTGACTCTGCAGATCTATATTTGCTCATGTTGCTAGGCATTGTGAAGAAATCACAGCCCTGAGCTCTAGATTGCCTTTTTTCAACATCCATTATTTTAAAAAATCATTAATCTATTATTTAAAAAAAAAAAAAACAGTATATGCAATGGTGTAATATTACATAATCATTGCTGGCACGGTGTTAAACAGTAACATTTATCATATTGCTAATTTTGTTGATGTTGTGTGCCCTCAAGTCTATTCTGACTCACAGTGACCCTGTATGACAGAGTAGAACTGCCCCATAGGGTTTCCTAGGCTGTAATCTTTATAAGAGCAGATCACTAGGTCTTTTTTCCCACAGACCCGCTAGTGGGTTTGAACCTCTCATCTTTCAGTTAACAGCTGAGCACTTAACTATTGTGCCACCAGGGCTCTTAACACCTAAGATAGATAATAAAAAGTTAATTTCCCACAGTGAGCAAATATAAAACTTTATTTCTCATTTTCTCTGGCTTTTCTTGCAAAAACAATTTCAGATATTTTATTTATTAATATATATTTAGAACCTGACTCTTTTAAAAATCTAAAATGATGTTCAATAGTCTTTTGGCACTTGCAGGTTTAATATTTGGGCTTCAATATTTCATGATTTATATGGTTTATTATCTATATTTCTTCATCATTTTGCTGAGGCATATATTTAGGAGTGAGCTTCGCAGGCCCCTCAGTATACTGATCACACCTGTCTATTTTTCTCTACATAGGTACTAGTTCTTAGTGGTTGGTGGTGGAATTCAGCCTCTTCTTTTCCTTGTTGGCTGTCAGATGGGCAAGTCTTTGTTCCTAGAGGCTTCCTACATTCCTTCTCTTGCTTTCCCTTTGAGTCCCTGCAGCAGTGATGGAGTTTTTCTCATGCTCTGAATTCCTCAGACAACTTCTTCTTCTTTATTCTTCTCATTCTAGCTGGAGAGAGTTCTCTTTTTTAACGGGCTCATGTGATTAGATGGGGCCCACCTGGATAATCCAGTATAATCTCTCTATCTTGAATCTCATATCTTTAATCATATCTGCAAAATCTGTTTTGCCATGTAAGGTAACATAGTCACAGTTTCCAAACATCAGTGCATATGCACCTTTTGGGGGACATCTACCTACCCTAGGGCTTTCAATTTGCATTTAATGATTGCTGTTGAAGGTAAACATATTTTCTATATTAATCAGGAATATATCCTGATGGGCAGAACCAGTTAGCCCCGAAAAGATTGCAACTCCTCCCCTTACCTGCTGATCCCTGGACTCAAAAGCTGAAAATGCCCAGGTGGCAGCCATAGCTTATAATTAAATAGGACTCTTGCTGTGATCTTAGTCATATTTGTATTAGGACCCTAGCATTGGATGGACAGAAGCACAAACTCCCTCAGCAGATCTCTTATCCTGATGAAACCACTCCTTTCACCGCCTGGTTTGTGGATCCATGAATTTTTCAAATGCTATACATGGGTTTCAGATTCAGTGCATATACTCCATATCGAATGTACCCTATTCTCAAAGAATATTGTGTCCCTGCTGGCACTGTAGCTGCTACCTAGCCATCTAGTGGCTGGTTGGTTTGCTTGAGGAATGATACCATCATGCTAGAGACTCAGCTTCAGTCTACGGAGACGTCAGCTTGGTTGTTCAGGAGGTGCAGTGGTGAGATCAGCTTGAATAAATGGAAGTCCATGCAGTTGGGTAAGCAAGTCTAAATTAGCCATTTCATTTCCAACTCATCCACATGATGCCAAAGTGTCTAGTCTTAATATATGAGTCTGCAGGTTCATTAAAGGCTTTCAATCTTCCTGGGTGATTATTAAGAACCATATTATATCCACTTCATTTTTATCTGAATATTTTTTAAATCTCTTAAATAAGCACTGCATTTAAATAAACAACAACAACAATAAACTTTTATAGATAGAGTTCTGAAAGAAAATAATTTGTGTATTTTAGTGTGTTTCAAATCCAGAGGGAGTAGGCAATATTTTATAGAGCAGGGGGTCTTAAACTTTGGCACTAAAATACAGATTGATGGGCCCCATCCCCAGTTTCTGATTTAGTAGGTGTGGAATACGGCCAAGAATTGCATTTTTAGCAAGTTCCCGGTGACACAGATGTTGCTGGTCCTCCTAGGAACCTAACTTTGAGAACCACTATATAGGAGGATACTGATTACCTGTGTTGCCTTCTCTAGACTCTTGGATGTTTCAGTTAGTGGACAGAGCCATCTATGACACCCTCTTTCTCTACATACCAGTTTTAAGAGTCACCAGCAAAGACCTTCAAGACAATAAAACCATTTTTGGGTACACTTGGATTCCTCTTTCTCTTAATTCTTATTTCTTGGTAGTTCAACTTCTTGTTTCCTGCTCCATTGTTATCCCATGAAGCCTGCGTTCTTCAGTCGTTTCTTTGTCTGAACTGACTTTCTTGTTGTTGTTGCTAAGCACCTTTAAATCTCCATCCCAACAATGACATGCTGTTATTGTTGTTGGGTGCCCTTGAGTAGATTCCGACTTATACCTTTCATTTGAGCCATATCTGTGTTGGTTATCAAATCACAGAGTAACCCACATCATCATGGGAATCAGCAGATGGCTCCCCATTTAGATAAAATACTTTCCTCAACATTGAGCATGCATGAGAGCAGAGTCACACACTTGTATTAAGGCTCTTATAGCAATTTTCACATCTTTACGATGTCTTCCATAAATACTGAGCCTTCGGCAAAGAATTGCTAAGGAAACTCTCCAAAACGTACGTTAATAAACTACTCCTAAAGACCTGAAACCTGGAAATGACCAACCAGTTGAGGTCACATCAATTCTGACTCATGGCGACCCCATGTGTGTCAATACAGGACTGTGCTCCATAGGGTTTTCAACGGTTGATTTTTTAGAAATAGGTTGCCAGGCCTTTCTTCCAAGACATCTCTGGGTGAGCTTGAATCACCAAACTTTCCATTAGCAGCTGAGTGTGTTAACAGTTTGCACCATGTGGGGAATCCTTAAAACATGGAGATAGCTTACATCTATTATTTTTTGGCTTGGCAGATTTTTTTTCATTCTTCTATACATTCTAAGTCCCTGTCAAGTAGTTGAATCGGATTGTTTTGTTGTGTTAATTCTTCGTTAGCAACAATAATCCCTGATTAAAGTCCAAGCTGAAATCGACATCTTTACTGAGCAGAAGCATTGAAATGATGACATTTTTATGATTCCTTAGGCTGCAGCAGAATATTGAGGGTATTATTCTTTAAACAATGTCCTACATAGTATCCAAACTCATAAACAAAAAACACATACAGTCATATTCAGCCTTCAATTTCAGGAGGATGCTTTCCTTGACATCCATATTTTACTGTTTTAATGGCTTTCAATATAATTAATACCTCAAGTGTGAAAAGTTGAAACTTTGTTGCAAAACAAAATTTCTTATTTGCTCTGTTTTAGTTAACCTCAGTCCTCAAGAACTAACATGTATTGCGTTCATTCTCCTCACACATTCTATTTATCCTTTATGCAAATTATAAGATCATAAAACATTCCATAGGGTTGTTAGTTACCCATGTTTTACAACACTAATAATGCCTTTTTGCACATCTAAAATGATACATTACCAAAAAAAATTGATTAACCACTATGTAGTTTACAAACTGAAACTAATTGTTCAACTGAATAGATTAGTTAGACTCTGTTAGAGTTCTCGGAGCACATATTAAATTGTTTTCATGCCTTTCTATTTTTATTGTAATGAATTTTCTACAAATGAATGACTTTATAACAGAGTGTATCTTGATTTATAGGCAGCATGGGCAGGCCTAGTTTCTCAAAATATATGCTAGGGCTAATAAGAAAGACTAGGTGATGAATGAATCATTACATTTTTTAATGGTGCACATTTTTGCATGTCACATTAATATAAAACTAGTTTGGGGACTTACAAATTATTCAAAATTTCATCTAAGAAGTTTTCGATGACTATACGCATTATGAGAATTTGACTCTTTACCCTCCTATGTCTTGTGGCTGTAGCTCAGGGAGGGAATACTGAATTTCACTTAGTCACCTACATTGATATTATGCAGATTTTAATGGTGTTCACAGATGGATCTGCCTTGAATGTTGCAACAGTGAAATTCATTATGGTTGGCCTCCTGAGAGCAAAATTTTAGTTTTTGCTAAGTTTTCTCAGTAATATTCCTGCTCAGTTTGAATATATGCAACTTGAGTATGCTTACATGTAAAGAAGTCTTAACACTGAGAAGACTTAACTAGGAATATGTGACTGATTTTTACGAAAGGTGGTCTAGATCTTCATGATCTATTACCTGCTTACAAAGAAAACGTTATAGCCGAACTCTTATGATGCTAGTTATCGTGTCATCTATGTTTGCTAAACTTTCTGGCATTTCCAATTTTGTCTGTCTTTTCTTTCTTTTTTTGTATTATTTAGAGTATAGGCCAAGTTGCAGTAACAAAAAGGCACAATCAATAGCATCTGAAGTAAGTAGAAGTTTATTTTTCTCATATGTAATAGTCTGAAGCTAAGTAGGTAGTCTGGAGAGTCTGAATAGCACAAACGGTTAACCTCTTGGAGGCTAACCGAAGGGTTGGAGGTTCAAGTATACCCAGAGGCTCCTTGGAAGAAAGACTGGCGATCTGCTGTAAAATCAGCCACTGAAAAATCTATAGAACACAGTTCTATTCTGACACACATCAGGTCACCATGAGTTAGAACCAACTCAGTGGCAAATGCTATCGGTAAGATCATCTGGAGTGGGTAAGCGCTATGTTCCACATGGTCATTCAAAATCCAGGCTCTTTTTCTCTTGATACTGTTCCAGTTTGAGGATTTTACCCCTTTCCCAAGGAGCCCTGGTGGTGTAATGGCTAAAATGCTCTGTTGCTAACTAAAGGGTCAACGATTTGAGCCCAGTGGGAGAGAGATATGGCAGTCTGCTTCCGTAAAGATTACAGCCTTGGAAACCATAAAGAGCAGTTCTACACTGTCACATGGGGTCTCTATGAGTTGGAATCGACTTGATGGCACCCAACAACAACAACATCCTCTTTTCCACATTCCAGTTTGCAGATGGAGAAAGAATGAAATAGGATTCTAGCAATTTCTTATAGAAAAAGGAAAGAGTGTGTTTGGGGTGGCAACTGTCAGCTTGCTCTCTTCCCTTTTTTTTAATTTTTATTTTTTCCCATATAAAAATTTATACACACATTGTTATGTGACTCTAATTGCTCTCCCCATACTGTGATGGCACACTCCTCCTTTCCATGCCTGATTCCCCATGTCCATTCAACTACCTCCTAATCCTCTCTGCCTTTCCATCTCACCTCTGGACAGAAGCTTACCGTTTAGTCTCTTGTATCTACTTGAGCTAAGAGGCATACTCTTCATGAGTATCACTTTCTGTCCCACAGTCCAGTCCAATTCCTGTCTGAAGAGTTGGCCTCAGAAATTGTTTTAGTTCTGGGCTGATAGAGAATCCAGGGGCCATGCTTTCTGGGGTTCCTCCAGTCTCAGTCAGACCATTAAGTCTGGTCTTCTTACTAGAATTTGAGTTCTGCACCCCACTTTCTCCTGCTCCATCCGGGACTGTCTGTTGTGTTCCCTGTCAGGGCAGTCATTGGTGGTAACCGGGCACCATCTAGTTCTTTTCTTCTCAGGCTGATGAAGTCTCTGGTTTACGTGGCCCTTTCCGTCTCTTGGGCTAATACTTTCCTTTTGTCTTTAGTGTTCTTCATTCTCCTTTACTCCAGGTGGTTGGGACCAATTGATGCATCTTAGATGCCCGCTTGCAAGCTTTTAAGACCCCAGATGCCACTCACCA
>NW_004444052.1:5809357-5831761 GCF_000243295.1 Trichechus manatus latirostris
TCAGGGAGTTTGGATGTGTCTATGGAGCTTCCATGACCTTTTCTTGTACAATTTGTGCTGGCTTCCCCAGTATTGTGTACTGTCTTACCCATCACCAAAATTACCACTTATCTATTGTCTATTTAGTATTCCCCTCTCCCCTCCCATCCCTCATAACCAATAAAGATTGTTACTTTTTGTGTGTAAACTTTTTCATGAGTTTTTACAATAGAAGTCTCGTACAATATTTGTCCTTTTGTGATTGACTTATTTCACTCAGCATAATGTCCTTCAATTTCATCCATGTTATGAGATGCTTCACAGATTCATCATTGTCTTTTATCATTGCATGATACTCCATTGTGTGCATGAACCATAGTTTATTTATCCATTCATCTGTTGATGGGCATCTAGATTGTTTCCATCTTTTTGCTATTGTGAACAGTGCTGCCATGAACATAGGTTTGCATATGTCTATATGTGTGACTGCTCTTATTTCTCTAGGATATATATTCCTAGGTGTGGGATTTCTCGATCGTATGGTATTTCTATTTCTAGCTATCTAAGGAAGCGCCATATCATTTTCCAAAATGGTGGTATCATTATGCATAGATTTTCAAGTACTCTGTTTTGATCCTTTTTCTTTAAGTTGGGTGTGTTGTAATGTCCCCCATTTCACTTCTTATTTGTTCTTTTTGCGTTCTCTCCTGCTTTTCTTTCGTCAGTTAGGCCAGTGGTTTGTCGGAAATCAGGTAACTCCTGACTCAATTGTTTGTGGCATCTGAGTGCAAAATTTGAGCTTGTCCAATCTGGGATTTATGTTATCTTCCATTCTGGGGCAACTTTGTGCTAATGATCAACAGTGACCATCTATACCTTTAAGTAGGAACATATTAACCGGTTGCCATCAAGTCAACTCCGACTCATGGAGACACTATGTGTGTCAGAGTATAACCATGCTTCATAGGGTTTTCAATGGCTTATTTTTCAGAAGATTGTCAGGCCTTTCTTTCTAGGCATCTCTGTGTAGACTCGAACCTCCAACTTTTTAGTTAGTAGTTGAGAAAATTAACCATTTATACCACCCAGGAACTTATTCAGGATGTTATATGAGGTAGACTGCTAGATGGGAATGAAAGAAGACAATGATAAACGACAACAAAGTCCTATAGGATGAAAAACAAAGAATTACTGTATAATCATATCATGTATGAAAACAAGGAAATATAACAACTTGGAAAATATATGCAATAAACCTGACCCCAGTGTTTTATGTTTAGGGGAGGTCACAGAAATGAAAAGAAAAATCTAATCCCAATGCCCACTCCCACTTAAAAAAGACAAAGAAAATAAATAACAATTTGCAGAGGATGCACAAATAAATACTCCATTTACAAGAACATCCAACTGTATTGGTAGTGGAACATGAAAACGAAAATTAATATTTTCTTTAAACTTGTAAATAATTAAAGAAGATAGATACTATTATACTTAATATAAACATGATGAGAGCTGCTTTCTCAGTACTTAGAGAGGTATCAATTTTTCATTGCCACAAAGTAATTTCTCAAAAAGTGATTATGAAATTTAACTTTTTTTAGACATGTAATTTTAGATGGTGATGACTGTTTTAGAAAATAGCCTAAGAATAGAAATTGCAACAATAATTTCTATACTGAGATGTTCATCACAGTGTTATTTATAATAGTTAGAAACTAGATACAACATATTTTTTTGCAAATAATGTGCACCTTCTATGTTTGTTTACCAACTGCTCCCTCCCCCAGAGATAGTTTCATAAGCACCGCTATGCCAATTTTTTTTTTTACATCTTGCTATAAAAAAATTAGCATAGCATGCTTCCAAAAATAGCTCACGGAAGGAGGGAACAGTAGGCAAACAAACATAGGAGGCATTCATTATTTGTGTAAACTACGTTAATCTAGATCTCTAAAAATAGGATAGATATAATACATTCCTATGAACAAATATGCTGTATCAGTTAAACTGTTGGTTTTATAAATTTCAAAACTGTGATGTTATGTACTGAATTGTGTCCCCCAAGAGCATGTGTTTTAATTCCTAACCTCTATGAATATGGTTATAATCCCTTTTGGAAATGGGTTGTCTTTGTTATGTTAACGAGGCAGGATTAGCATAGGGCATGTCTTGAGTCATTGTCTTTTTTTTCTTTTTTTATTATTGTACTTTAGATGAAGGTTTACAGAACAAACTAGCTTCTCATTAAACGGTACACATATTGCTTTTTGACATTGCTTACCAACCCCATGACATGTCAACACTTTCCCTTCTTGAGCTTGGGTTCCCTATTACCAGCTTTTCTGTCCCTTTCTGCCTTCTAGTCCTTGCCCCTGGGCAGGTGTGCCCATTTAGTCTTATTTTGTTTTATGGGCCTGTCTAATCTTTGGCTGAAGGGTGAATCTCAGGAGTGACTTCATTACTGAGCTAAAAGGGTGTCCAGGGCCATACTCTTAGGGTTTCTCCAGTCTCTTCAGGCCAGTAAGTCTGGTCTTTTTTCTGAGTTAGAATTTTGTTCTACATTTTTCTCCAGCTCTGTCTGGGACCCTCTATTGTGATCTCTGTCAGAGCAGTCAGTGGTGGTAGCCAGGCACCATCTAGTTGTACTGGACTCAGTCTGGTGAAGGACATGATAGTTGTGGTCCATTAGTCCTTTGGACTAATCTTTCCGTTGTATCTTTAGTTTTCTTCATTCTCTCTTGTTCCTGATTGGGTGAGGCCAGTGGAATATCTTAAATGGCCTCTCACAAACTTTTAAGACTCCAGGCCCTACTCACGAAGTAGAATATAGAACATTTTATTTATAAACTTGTTGTTGTTGTTAGGTGCCATTGCATCGGTTCCGACACATAGTGACCCTATGTAAAACAGAAGGAAACACTGCCTGGTCCTGCGTCATCCTCACAATTGTTGGTATGCTTGAGCCCTTTGCTGCATCCACTATGTCAATCCATCTCATTGAGGATCTTCCTCTTTTTTTTGCTGACCCTCTACTTTGCCAAGCATGATGTCCTTCTCCAGGGACTAATACTTACTGATAACATGTCCAAAGTATGTCAGACATAGTCACACCATTCTTGCTTCCAAGAGCATTCTGGTTGTACTTCTTCCAAAACAGATTTGTTTGTTCTTTTGGCAGTTCATGGTATATCCAATATTCTTCTCCAGCACTGCAATTCAAAGCCATTAATTCTTCTTCGGTCTTCCTTATTTATCGTCCAGCTTTAACATGCATATGAGATGACTGAAATCACCACGGCTTGGAACAGGCACACCTTAGTCTTCAAGGTGACGTCTTCGTTTTTCAACACTTTAAAGACGTCTTTTGCAGTGGATTTGCTTAATGCAATGTGTCTTTTGATTTCTTGACTGCTACTTCCATGGGTGTTGATTGTGGATCCAAGTAAAATGAAATGCTTGACAACTTTAAAGTTTTCTCCGTTTATCATGAAGTTGCTTATTGGTCCATTTGTGAGGATTTTTGTTTTCTTTATGATGAGGTGTGATCCACACTGAAGGCTGTGGTTTCTGATGTTCGTCAGTAAGTGCTTCAAGTCCTCTTCACTTTCAGCAAGCAAGGTTGTGTCATCTGTATAACGCAGGCTGTTAATGAGTCTTCCTCAAATTCTGATTTCCTGTTCTTCATAGAGTTCAGCTTCTTAGATTATTTGCTCAGCATACAGAATGAATAGGTACGGTGAAAGGATAAACCCTGACACACACCTTTCCTGACTTTAAACCACACAGTATCCCCTTGTTCTGTTTGAACAACTTCCTCTTGATCTACATACAGGTTCCTCATGAGCATAATTAAGTGTTCTGGAGTTCCCATTCTTCCCAATTGTTATCCATAATTTGTTATGATCCACAGTCGAATGCCTTTGCATAGTCAATAAAACACAAGTAAATGTCTTTCTGGTATTTTCTGCTTTCAGCCAGAGTCCATCTGACATCAGCAATGACATCCCTGGTTCCATGTCCTCTTCTAAATCTGGCTTGAATTTCTGGCAGTTCCCTGCTGATGTACTGCTGTAGCAGCTTTTGAATGATCTTCAGCAAAATTTTACTTACCTGTGATAGTAATGATATTGTTCAATAATTTCTGCACTCGGTTGAATCACTTTTATTGGGAATATGCATAAATATGGATTTCTTCCAGTCGGTTGGCCAGGTAGCTTGTCTTCCAAATTTCTTGGCATAAGCAAGTGAGCACTTCCAGTGCTGCTTCAGTTTGTAGAAACATCTCAGAAACATCCTTCAACTCCTGGAGCCTTGTTTTAGGCCAAAGCCTTCAGTATCATCAGTTCCTGATTATAGGCTACCTCCTGAAATGGTTGAACCTCTCAAATCTTTTTTGGTATAGTGACTCTGTGTATTCCTCTCATTTTCTTTTGATGCTTCCTCTGTCATTTAATATTTTCCCCATAGAATCCTTCAATATTGCGACTCGAGGATTAAATTTTTTTCTTCAGTTCTTTCAGCTTGAGAAATGCCGAGTGTGTTCTTCCCTTTTTGTTTTCTATCTCTAGATCTTTGCACATGTCATTATAATACTTTACTTTGTCTTTTGAGCCGCCCTTTGAATTATTCTGTTCAGCTCTTTGACGTCATCATTTCTTCTTTTTGCTTTTGCTACTCAATGTTGAAGGGCAAGTTTCAGAGTCTCTTCTGACATCCATTTTGGTGTTTTCTTTCCTTCTATCTCTTTAATGACCTCTTGCTTTCTTCATGTGTGATGTCTTTGATATCACCCCAAACTCATCTGATCTTTGGTCATTAGTGTTCAACGCATCAAATCTTTTCTTGAGATGGTCTCTAAATTCAGGTGGGATATACTGAAGGTTGTACTTTGGCTCTCATGGACTTGTTCTAATTTTTTTTTGAGTTTCAACCTGAACTTGCGTATGAGCAATTGATAGTCCGTTACACAGTCGGCCCTTGACCTTGTTCTGACTGCTGATATTGAGCTTTCAAAATATTTTCAAATCGACTACATCTGTGGAAAAAGACAACTGAAAAGCTCAGCATCTTTATAAACTATGTTATGCCAATTGAGCTAGATGTTCCCCGAAACCATGATCCCCACAGTCCTTAGCCCAGTAATTCATTTCCTCAGGGAGTATGGCTGTGTCTATGGAGTTTACGGAATCCCTGGATATGTAGAGGTTAAGAATTCTGCTGCTAACCAAAAGGTTGGCAGTTCAAATCTACCAGGCTTTCCTTGGAAACCCTATGGGGCAGTTCTCCTATGTCCTATAGGGTCACTATGAGTCAGATTTGACTCCATGGCAGCAGGTTTGGTTTATGGAGCTTACATAACGTTGCCTTGTATGAGCTGTGCTGGCTTCCCCAGTATTGTGTACTACTGTCTTAACCTTCACCAAAGTTACCACTTATCTATTGTCTATTTAGTGTTTTTCCATTCCCACCCCTTCGCTTCCTCGTAACCATCAAAGATTGTTTCTTTTTGTGTGTAAAACTTTCCATGAGTTTTTATAGTAGTGGTCTCATACAACATTTGTCCTTTTGTGATTCACTTATTCCACTCAGCATAATGCCCTTCAGATTCATCCACGTTGTGAGACGCTGCGCAGATTCACCATTATTCTTTATCGTTGCATAGTACTCCATTGTGTGTATGTACCATAGTTTTTTTATCCATTCATCTGTGTATGTCTATTGTGTGATGGCTCTTATTTCTCTAGGTATATTCCTAGGTGTGGGATTGCTGGATCATATGGTATTTCTATTTCTAGCTTTCTAAGGAAGTGCCGTATCATTTTCCAAAATGGTTGTACCATTTTGCATTCCCATCAGTAGTGCATAAGAATTCCAATCACCCCGAAGCCTCTCCAGTATTTGTTATTTCCTGTTGTTTTGCTTCTTTTTTTGATTCCTGCCAGTAACGCCGGGGTAAGATGGTATCTCATTGTGGTTTTGACTTGAATTTCTTTAATGGATAGTGATCTCAAGCATTTTCTCCTGTGTCTGTTAGCTGTTTGGATATCTTCTTTGATGAAGTGTCTGTCCATTTCTTTGCCCACTTTTTAATTGGATTATTTGTCTCTTTTTTTGTAGAGGTGTTGGATTTTCCTGTAGATTTTAGAGATTAGACCTTTGTCTGATTTGTAATAGCCAAAATCTTTTTCCAAGTCTGTAGGTTCTCTTTTTCCTCTTTTGGTGAAGTCTTTTGATGAGCATAAATGTTTAATTTTTAGAAGATCCCAGTTATCTAGCTTGTCTACTGAAGTTTGTGTGCTGTTATTTATGGTTTATACCCTCTTAATTCCATGTATTAGGGTCTCTACTGTTGATCCTATTTTTTTCTTCTATGATCTTTATGGTTTTTGGTTTTATATTTAGGTCTTTGATCCATTTTGAATTGGTTTTTCTGTATGGTGTGAGGTATGAGTTCTGTTTCATTTTTTTGCAGATGGACATCCAGTTTTGCCAGCACAATTTATTAAAAAGACTGTCTTCTCCCCCATTTGATGGATTTTGGGCCCATGTAGAAGATCAGGTGACGATAGGTGGATGGATTTACATCTGAGTTCTCAATTCTGTTCCATTGGTCAATGTTGTTGTACCAGTACCAGGTTGTTTTGACTACCATAGCTGTATAGTAGGTTCTGAGGTCAGGTAGTACATGTCCTCCTACCTTATTCTTCTTCTTCAACACTACTTTACTTATCCGGGGCTTCTTCCTTTTCCGTATAAAGTTAATGATTAGTTTTTCATCTCTTTATAGAATGTTCTTGGTATTTGGATCATGATTTCATTGCATTTGTAGATTGCTTTGGGTAGAATTGTCATTTTCACTATGTTGAGTCTACCTATCCATAAGCATGGTATGTTTTTCCATTTGTGAAGATCTCTTTTGGTTTCTTGCAGTAGTGTTTTGTAGTTTTCTTTGTATAGGTTTTTTACATCCTTGGTTAGATTTATTCCTAAGTATTTTATCTTTTTAGGGGCTATTATAAATGGTATTGTTTTCCTGATTTCCTTTTCATTGTTCTCTTTATTGGTGTATAGTAATCCAACTGATTTTTGTATGTTTGTCTTGTATCCTGCTACACTGCTGAATCTTTCTATTAGTTCCGGTAGTTTTCTCATGGACTCTTTTGGGTTCTCTATGTATAGTATCATACTGTCTGGAAACAGGGACAGCTTTACTTCTTCTTTATAGATTTTCAATTCTTTTACCAATTTAGATGCCCTTTATTTCTTTTTCTTGCCTTATTGCTGTAGCTAGGACTTCTAGCACAGTGTTAAATAGGAGTGATGCTAAAGGGCACCCTTGTCTTGTTCCTGTTCTCAAGGGGAATGTTTTCAGACCCTCTCCATTAAGAATGATGTTGGCTGTTGGTTTTGTATAGATGCCCTTTATTATGTTGAGGAATTTCCCTTCTAGATCTATTTTATTGGGAGTTTTTGTCAGGAATGGGTGTTGGACTTTGTCAAATGCCTTTTCTGTGTCAATGGAGATGATCATGTGGTTCTTTGCTTTCCTTTTATTTATGTGATGGATTACATTGAATGATTTTCTAATGTTGAACCATCCTTGCATACCTCATATGAATCCTACTTGGTCATGATGTATTACTTTTTTGATATGATGCTGAATTCTATTAGCTAGAATTTTGTTGAGAATTTTTGCATCTATATTCATGAGAGATACTGGTCTGTAATTTTCTTTTTTTGTGGTGTCTTTCCCTGGTTTTGGTATTAGGATTATGCTGGCTTCATAGAATGAATTCAGAAGTGTCTCTTCCTTTTCTATGTTCTGAAATAGTTTGAGTAGTACTGGTGTAAGCTCTTCTCTGAATGTTTGGTAGAATATTCCAGTGAAGCCATCTGGGCCAGGGCTTTTGTTGTTGTTGGGAGTTTTTATTAACTTTTTAATCTCTTCTTTTGTTATGGATCTTTTCAGATTTTCAACATTGTGTTAGTTCAGGTAAGTAGTGTATTTCTAGAAATTTGTCCATTTCCTCTTGGTTTTCAAATTTGTTGGAGTATAGATTTTCATAATACTCTGTTTTGATCCTTTTTATTTAAGTTGGGTGTGTTGTAATGTCCTCCATTTCCTTTCTTTTTTCAGTTATTTACATCGTCTCCTGTTTTTCTTTTGTCAGTTTGGCTAGTGGTTTGTCGATTTTGTTGATCCTCTCAAAGAACCAACTTTTGGATTTGTTGATTCTATTGTTTTTCCTTTTTCTATTCTATTTATTTCTGTTCTGATCTTTATTATGTCCTTTCTTCTGGTGGTTGTGGGCTTTTTTTTTTTTGCTGTTCTCTTACTATTTGTTCAAGTTGTGTAGTTAATGTTTTGATTTTGTCCCTTTCTTCTTTTTTGATGTGTTTACATTTATTGCTATAAATTGACCTCTGGACACTGCCTTTGTTGTTTCCCAAAAGTTTTGGTATGATGTGTTTTCATTCTTGTTTGATTCTAGGAATTTCTTATTTCATCTTTGATTTCTTGTATTACCAATTGGTGTTTAAGCAGTGTGTTATTCAGTTTCCATGTAATTGATTTTTTTTCCCTTGCTGTTCCTGTTGTTAACTTCTACTTTGATGGCATTGTGATCAGAGAAGATACTTTGTATTATCTCAATGTTTTGGATTTTGTTGAGGGCTTCTTTGTGGCCTAAAATGTGGTCTATTCTGGAGAATGTTCCACGTGCATTGGAAAAGAATGTATACTTTGCAGCTGTTGAGTGGAGTGTTCTATATATGTCTACAAAGTCAAGTTGGCTGATTGTGTCCTTTTGATCTTCTATACCTTTGCTGATTTTCTTTCTAGATGTTCTGACCTTTACTGAGAGTGGTAGTTGAAGTCTCCTACCATTATTGTGGAACTGTCAATTTCTCTTTTCAGTGCTGTTAGAATTTGTTTTATGTATTTTGGACCTCTATCATTGGGTGTGTAGATATTTATTATGGTTATGTCTTCATGACGGATTGTCCCTTTAATCATTATAATAATGCCCTTCTTTGTCTTTTATGGTGGTTATTGTTTTAAAGTCTATTTTATCTGAGATTAATATTATCACTCCTGCTCTTTTTTGGTAGCTGTTTTCTTGATATATTTTTCCCATCCTTTGATATTTAATAAATTTACATCTCTGTTTCTAAGATGTGTTTCTAAGATGTGTTTTAGACAGCATATTGATGGGTCGTGTTTTTTCATCCATTCTGTCACTCTCAGTCTCTTTATTGGTGCATTTAGACCATTTACATTCAGTGTAATTATTGACAGGTTTAAGTTTATTTCTGTCATTTTGTAGTGCTTTTTTTTTTTTTTTTTTGTGGTACTGGCATTTCTTTTTTCCTTTTATACTCCTGTGCTAAATTCCTTTTGTTTGTGGATTTTTTTTTCATTTCTTTCATTTTTGTAGATTTTGTGTTTAGTGAAACTTTATATTTTTCTTCTTTATTTGATGATATGGTTTGTTAACTTTCTTTGTGGTTACCTAGAAATTTATCTTTATCTTTCTAAGTTTGAACCAGTCTTTAATTACTTGGTGCTTTTCTCTCTATTTGAAAGTTCTGTACCTACACCATTTATTCCCTGTTTTGTTGTTCTGACACTGCTGTCATTTGCAGATGAACCTCTCTGGTTCCCTGATGTAAATCTTTCAGTTTTGATTAATCCTTGAGAGTTCATTACCTAGGTTGGTTTCTGGCTGATGCAGTCTTGTGTCCTAGATTCAGCCTGTAGTCTGATGTTGCTTGTTCTCAAACCAAAGTATTCCCTTTAATAATTCTTATAAGTTTGGTTTGGTTTTTACATATTCCCTTAATTTCTGTTTATCTGGCAATGTCCTAATTTCACCGTCACATTTGAGTGAGAGTTTTGCAGAATACATTATTCTTGGTTGATAATTTTTTTTCTTTCAAAGTTTTATATATGCCATCCCATTGCCTACTGCCTACATGGTTTCTGCCAAGTAATCAGAGCTTAGTCTAATTGTTTCCCCTCTGTATGTGACTTTTTGTTTTTCTTGAGCTGCTCTCAGGATTCTTCCTTTTTTTTTTTAATCAAGTGTGATTATGATATGCCTTGGTGATTTTCTTTTGGGGTCTATCCTATATGGGGTTTGTTGAGCTTCTCGAATGGTCAGCTTGTCATCTTTCATTATATTAGGGATGTTTTCTGTCAGCAATTCTTCAGTGATCCTCTCTGTGTTTTCTGTTTTCTCCTCCTGTTCAGGAACTCCAATCACTTGGAAATTTTTGCTTTTGATTGTCTCTCACATCATTCTCAGAGTTTCTTCATTTTTCTCCATTCTTTTTCCTCAAACAAGTGATATCCAAGTATTTGTCTTCAATTTCACTGATCCTGTCTTCCACTGTTTCAAACTGGCTCCTAAGCTCATCTATGACATTATCCATTTCTGAAATTTTGTTGTTTATCTTTTGGATTTCTAATTGCTGTTTTTGTAAGATTTCTAGTTGTGAATTTATTTTGACATTTTGTTCCTGTATTATTTTCCTGAATGCTTCCATTGTTTTGTCTGTCTTTTCCATGATTTTGTCTGTTTTTGTCATTTTCGTCTGCTTTTTTCTTCAATTCTTGGGTAGCCCTGAATATTAGAGATTTGAATTCCCTATCAGGTAGTTCCAGTGCCTTTTCTTCTATTAGAAAGTTACCTGGTATTTTATTTTGGATGCCTACTGAAACCATCCTGTCCTGTTTTTTTAGTATGTTTTGATATCATCTGCTTTCTTCAGGACATTCGGTAGTTATTTTCTTTGTTTATTGATTGTAGATTTGTTTGTTTCATCCTGCTTTTTTGTTTTATTTAGTTATGTCTGTGCAGGCAGGCAGTGCATTTTTTGTTGTTTGCTGGTCTGTGGGCATGGTACTTCTTACTGTCTTTTCCAATGGGCAGGGCCAGTCAATCAGCTGTGGTGTATCAGGGCAGGTCCAGGTGATGAGGAGGGGCTGGGATGGTTTGTTTGTGGCATGTACTGGGGTCGACAGGGCAGGGCCAGGTGTCAGTGCAGGGTAGGTTCTGGTAGACCATGCCGGTGCTGCTCAGGGGTGTGATGTTTAGCACATGGTGCAGATAGGCAGGAGGGAGGGAGAGGGTGTGATGTGTGGGGCTAAGTAGGTGTTTTAGTCATCTAGTGCTGCTCTAACAGAAATACCACGAGTGGATGCCTTTACAAAGGGAAATTTATTCTCTCACAGTCCAGTAAGCTACAAGTCTAAATTCAGGGCATCAGCTCCAGGAGAAGGCTTTCTCTCTCTCGGCTCTGGAGGAATGTCCTTGTGATGCATCAGTCTTCCTTTGGTCTGGGAGTATCTCAGCACAGGAACCTCAGGTCCAGAGGATGTGCTCTGCTCCTGGCACTGCTTTCTTGTGGTACGAGGTTCCCATGTGTCTCTGCTCGCTTCTCTCTTTTATATCTCAAAAGAGATTGCACTAAGACACTGTCTAATCTTGTCAACCTCATCAATATAACTTCATCACGGTGATAGAATTTACAACACATAAAGAGATCACATATAATCTCATCATAATGATAGAGTTTACAACACATAAGGAAATCACATCAGATAACACAGTCATACAATACTGGGAATTATGACCTAGCCAAGATGCTGCACACATTTTTGGGGGGACACAATTCAATCCATGACAGTGGGTATGGGAAAGAAGAGAAAAGAGAGAGAGAAATAGGAGTAAAAAAAAAAGAGCTGAGGGAGACTGCCATAGGAGTGATGCAGACCCAGGGAAGTCGTGTGCCTATAGCTTTCTAGCCAGGTGGTGAGGCACAGCCCATCAAGAAAGGACAGATACGGTACATGCAGCTAGATGGGTGGGAGAAAGGGAAGGAAGGAAGGGCTACAGATATTAGAAACTAGAAGAAAAAAGAGGAAAGAAAGGCACACACAGCTAGGTGGTCAGATGAAAAGAATGGAAAGAATGTAGAGAGGGACAAGAAACCAAGAGCAAAAAAAATACCAGGTGGTTGGGAGATAGGAAAGGAAGGGAGGTAGAGACAAACAAGAAACTGAGAAAAAAAAATATAGAAGGAGAAAGAAAAAGAAAGAAAGAAAAAAAAAATGCCCCAAGGGAGCCCACTGGATGCAGGTCCTCAACCTAGCAGTGCTGCACAGTCCCTCCAGAAGGAGTAGAGATGTTACTTGGCACCAGGTGTTCAGGAGAGGGACAAGGAAGGGAGGTAGAGAGAGACAAGAAACTGAGAAAAAAAAGAAGAAAGACAAAAAAGAAAAATGCCAGTGCCCTAAGGGTGTCTACCAGAAGTGGGCCTCCAGCTGAGCAGCACTGCACAGCACGTCAAAATGGAGCAGAGATGGCACAGGGCACCATGTGTTCAGGAGAAGGGTAAGGAAGGAAGGTATAGAAAGACAAGAAACTGAGAAAAAAAGAAGAAAGAAAGTAAAGAAGACAAAAAAATTTCCCAAAGGGAGCCCACCAGAAGCGGTTCCCCAGCTGAATGGCATTGTACAGCTTGTCAAGAAGCAGTGGAGATGGCACATGGCACCAGGTGTTCAGGAGAACCGTAAGGAAAGAAGGTAGAGGGAGACAAGAAATTGAGAAAGAAAAGAAGAGAGAAAGAAAAAGAAAAAAAAAAAAAAGATGCCCCGAGGGAGCCCACTGGTGTGGTGGCTCAGAGCAGGGAAGTGGCTCCCCAGCTTCACGGCACTGCACAATCCATCTAGAAGGAGCAGAGATGGCACACGGTGCCTGAATTTCGGAGAAAGAAGGGTAGGATGGTAGAGAGAGACAGGAAATTGAGAAAGAAAAAACAAATTCCCAATGGAGCCCACTGGCTTGGTGGTGCAGACCGGGGAAATGACTTCCAAGCCACTAGGATCTGCACACCCTGTCTAGAAGGGGCAGATATGGCCCACAGAACCAGGTATTCAGGAGACAGGAAAAGAAGGAAAGTAGAGAGAGACGAGAAACCAAGAAATGAGGAAAAAAGAAAAATAAATAACTACATAAAAGAAATGCTCCCAGGGATCCCACTGGTGCAGCTTCACAGATCAAGGAAGTGACTCCCAAGCCTTGCAGTACAGCCTGTATAGAAGGGGCAGAGATGGCACACAGAGGCAGATATTCAGGAGACAGGAAAAGAAGGTAAGTAGGGAAAGAATAGAGGCTGAGAAATGAAGAAAAACAAAAAGGAAAAAAAAAGTGGAAAAAAAGTCCCCTGGGATCCCACTGGCATGGCAGTGTGGACTGGGGAAGCAGTTCCCCAGCCAAGTGGCACTTCACAGCCTCTCAGGAAGAAGCAAAGACTGCACACTGAGCCAGGTGTTTGAGAGAGAGGAAGGGAAGGAAGTGAGAGAGAGGGAAGAAACCAAAAGAAGCCAAAAAAAAAGAAAGCAACACCAGCAACAAAGAAATGGCACTAAAGGTGTGGGCAGGGTGAATCCAAGCAGCACTGGGTGACTGAGGCCCACAGGGAAGCAGTGGAGACTGAGAAGGGTGGGAGGTGGGAAAGCATGCATTGCTGATTACTGGGTGCTCTGTCTCCTATAGGGTCGCTGTGAATCAGACTTAACTTGACAGCAAAGGTTTTTTTTTTTTTTTTTTTTGGGTTCTGTCTCCTGCTGGGGGCTCCGTGAACCTACTTTCCTGTACTCCCTGTCTGCTGATCTCCAAGAGGAGTCCAAGATAGTGAATCCATGCTGCGTTAGCTGATACAGGACCTCCATTTTGTATCTCTCCTTGCTCTCTGTTTTCTGTTAGTTTCTTACTCCATACAGTGCTTAGCTGAGTTCTTTATCTGTTCTTTTGATGCTTAGGGTTCCAGAATTGATGTTTGTCTCTGTTTGACTTAGTTTTTTGGGTCTTTGCTGTGGAGGGACGGTGTGGTGTTTCTGTCTATAGCACCATGTTGGCTCCACCTCCGTGTGTCAGTCTCTTTTGAGATATAAATGAGATTAAACAAGCAAGCAAGCATGTAGAGATGAAGGAAGAGATGCCAAGCCAGTGAAGATCACCCAGGAGCAGAAGCTCAAAGAGACCGGGACCTCCCTCTATAGTCAAGAGAGAGAAAGCCTTCACCTAGATCTGGCACACTGAATTCAGGCTTCTAGCCTCCTTAACTGTGAGAAAATAAATCTCTGTTTGTTAAAGCCACCCACTTGTATTTCTGTTATAGCAGCACTAGATAACTAAGACAAGTGGGAAAATAAGTGTGATGGTGCTTAATAAAATGCAGAATAAAAACTTGTCTAAACAATGTAAATATACATGCATATACAGTTATATGTATATGTGTACACAAATATACATATGCACACACATGCATTTTTGCACAGTAAAGACTGGAATGTATATAAAAATTGTAATGGTAATTTTGTATGATCGGAACACAATATTACAAGTAACATTCTATTATTCTGTTAATTTCAGCCCATTTTACTAAACATACATATTTTTTCTTTCTTCAAAATTTCTATGAATACACATGATTTTTGCTCTGTGGTTATGTTACGCAGAATAAGATGACTTCATCTACGTTAAAACATGCATAATGCTCATCCATTTGAATGCTGAAGTTTAAATAAATTTCTAATTCTGCTGCTGTCAAAAATTTGCATGTATCAGTTTTGTGGCTGTAAGAAACAACATTTACATGTTATGTTACAACCTTAACTTTTCAAGGAAGTGGACTGGGATTGATAAAAGACATTAAGTTTTTTTATTATATTAAAAAAATATATTTCTGAAGAAGCTGGCTGCATTACTAAAAACTCATAGCTCAAATATGTGAGATTTGGATTTAAAAAAAAAAGAAAAAATACGTAGGATTTGATCAAGTTTGTATATGCTGCTGCCTGGATAGTCTGGATGCTTAAATGCAAAATATAGATCGTTGTTATTGTTGTTGTTAGATGCTGTCAAGTTGGTTCCAACTCACAGTGACATTATGTACACAGAATGAAATACTACCAGGTCCAAATATAGATTAGAAGATATGAATGGGATTTTTTTCTTCTTCTGACAACAACATACTTCTAATATACAGTATTTAGAAGACAAACATATACAAATCTTTTGGAACTGTTCAGAGAGATGTAAGGGTTTGAAATTATTTCATTTTGGAGAAATAGGTTTTGACAGATTACATTGAATGCATTTCCAAAATGTCCAGGGAGTATGTTCTAAAATGTGTCCTGCTGGTTGCTGTTATATGTGTAGTGAAAGAAAAAAGGTTTTGTGTTATGTAAGTTTGGGAAATATTTGGGAAATATTTATTTTTAACTATGAATACTTCACAATGCTTTTAATATAATAAGTAATAGCTGACATTACTGAGTGCTCTGGGTCAGGCACTGTGATAAGATCCACACATGATTATCACAACAATCTTATGAGGTGAGTATTATTATTATCCCCATTTAGTGGATAAAGGGACTGAGACTTAGAGAGGCTAAGCAATTTACTTGCATTTACACAAACACTGACTACTGATGGAGTATGTGGACTAAAGCAGGACAAAGTAGAAGTCTAGACTCAAAACCATCAGGACAATATATCCATCCACCTCTCCTCATTAGCTAAGGATCCTTGGTGGCACAATGGTTAAGTGCTCCGCTGCTAACCAAAAGGTTGGCGGTTTGAACCCACCTACTGGCTCCATGGGAGAAAGACCAGGAGACCTGCTTCTGTAAAGACTACAGCCTATGAAATTTTATGGGGCAGTTCTACTCTGTCACATGGACTTGCTATGAGTCAAAAATCAACTCAAAGGCACCTACCAACAACCTCATCAGTAAATGACCATTGCTATCTCCAATACTAGAATATAGTATGTTGTGTTGCCCAAACTTACTAAATCTCAGACCTGTTTTTTCCATAGAATTCTAGAGTCCCTCTGCTTTACACAACCTGTTTTGAGAAAATTCAAGTTTTATTGCCTTATCTACATCCTCTAGCTGTGGGATTAAACCTTTGTTCTTTTTTTTTGTAGTGTTAAAATGTATTAAGATAAATGCTAATAATAATAATATTGTTTGGCTTTTTTTTTTTTTTTTTTCAATTTGCTTTAGATGAATGTTTACACTCTCCCTTTCTCAACCTTGGGTTCCCCATTACCAGCTTTCCTGTTCCTTCCTGTCTTCTAGTCCTTGCCCCTGGCCTGGTGTGCCCAATTAGCCTCATTTTGTTTTATGGGCCTGTCTAATCTTTGACTGAAGGGTGAACCTTAGGAGTGACTTCAGTACTGAGTGAAAAGAGTGTCTGGGGCCATACTCTCAGGGTTTCTCCAGTCTCTGTCAGACCAGTAAGTCTGATCTTTTGTGTGTGTGTGAGTTTGAATTTTGTTCTACTTTTTCTCCAGCTCTATCCAGAACCTTCTATAGTCATCCCTCTCAGAGCCGTCGGTGGTAGTAACTGGGCACCATCTAGTTGTACTGGACTCAGTCTGGTGGAGGTTGTGGTAGTTGTGATCCATCAGTCCTTTAGACTAATCTTTCCCTTGTATCTTTTTTTGTGTGTGTGGTTTAATGCCAGAAAGGGAAGTGGCATAGAAGAAGGAAAATCTGAAGGTAGGGTATGGGAAAATTAGATGAAGAAAAAAGTGTACTGAGTTGAGGCTAGAATATAAAGAATGATCCAGTGATGGTCAATGATTAAAACTAGCTTATCATTTTTACTGATATTTAAAAACAGTATTTTTAAAATATTATTTTAGTAGGTTGTTGTATTTGTGCTTAGCTAAGTGTTCACACCCTAAAATGACTCACTGAGGAACACAATTTAAAAAATTCAAATATACATAAATAAAGCTTGAAGAAGTTTCCCTGCTGCTTTTTCTTCTGATAAACTTCAAGTAACAAGAGCACCACGGAGGGCTTTGAGTAAACTCAGCATGGGGTATGAACACAAGAAAGAAAATACATTTATTAAGCCATTGAAAACATCTATTTTCAAACTTTTTCTTTATTCCTACTGCTTCCTCCATCAAGGAGTTGGTTAACTCAGTGGTAGCAGTAGGTTGGTAAAATTTAATACCAATTTTACACAAACTAGAGCTGTTCTCACCTGGATCTGATAGCAGCAAAGTAAACCCAGTTAAATAAGAAGGACCAAATAAAAAGAATACTAAATGTTATGTGTATATATATATATATTTGGACTCATGGTAGTAGTAGAACAGAATATACCTGATCTTCATGTGCATTTATTTATTCTTATATTGAATTATTCATGGAGAATTATTACCACTTAGTGAAAGTCCTTTCAATCTTTGGAAATCCATTTCCTTTTGTGTGAACCCTGCAAGATAGAGAACAAGCTGGAGAAGCCTATATCCTAAGACT
This sequence comes from Trichechus manatus latirostris, assembly GCF_000243295.1. Taxonomy (NCBI): domain Eukaryota; kingdom Metazoa; phylum Chordata; class Mammalia; order Sirenia; family Trichechidae; genus Trichechus; species Trichechus manatus. Next base: position 5,826,690 of record NW_004444052.1, read on the forward strand.
CAGTCTTGCTTTATAATAAACAGTTGACTTTAATTGAATGTCATTTCCTTGTGTTGAGAGCTGTCATACTAAAACTTATTACATTCATGATATATTTCAGGATATACTAAGCTCTAAGGGAAGAGTTATCAAAATATCATCAATCCCTCTATATGCCCTGTAGGCATCATTTATGGTAGGATTTCATGGACCCCAGGATGGATCACTTCTTGGTGCTTCCCTGTGTTCTGTCCAGTACTTGTGAGAACACAGAAAGAGACCACCTAGATCACCAGTGATGTAACTAGAGAGAAATCTAAGGAAGTATTCTTGCTAGAAGGAATACACTGAGAAAAGACTGTTCCTTGGGTCTAAGTTTTGATTTAGCTGAAAGTGGAACAGTAGAAAGCCCAAAGAAGCAGAGGAAACAACACAAAAAAGTCCTGGCTCAATTTATATCTGGTTTACAGTTGCAAAGATGGTGATGTAAGATTTTATTTGCTTTAATTTTGTGATGGGCTTATGGTGATTTGTTCATCCAAGTAAGTCTAACTACCTGGAGTCTGGATCAGTTTTTATTATAAGTCCAAAGGGGCAGACCCCCTCAGAATCATCTGGATTACCATTTAATAATGCAAAATGAGGTTCCATCCCAATAAATTATGATTCAACACATTTGGAATATAACTCAAGAAGCTGAATCATCATCATCACCATCTCCCTAGAAAGTTTGGTACAGAGGCCCATTGTGGAACCACTCATGTCAGACCACACAGAACTGCAATAAATGAGAAAAAGTAATACAAGACAGACTGGATTATTAAATTAGTGAGCTGATTGAAACATAAATCTTGGAAATAAAAGTGGATCAGTGAGGCATGGTGATAGTTGCCCCAATAACTAATTCCCCCCATTTCATTTTAACAGAATTTTTAGCTAAGCACATTTCTCAGTCTTCCTTGCAGCTAGGTGTGGCCATGTGATTGAGTTACAATCAGTGGAATGTCAGAGGAAATGCATGACTGTCCTAGGAAATTTCTGCTCTACTCCTTCCTTACTCCCTCCCCTCTGGCTGCTATGACTTTGTTGTTGTCAATCTGTATATCTCAGGGATATATTTTAAAAATGCTCAATGCATGATTGTATACATTTGCTACTGTTAGTTGCTGTTAAGTCAGCTGACTCATGACCACTTTATGAATAACGGAATGAAATGTTGCCCAATCTTGTGACATCTTCATGATTGTTGATATGTTTGAGTCCGTTGTTGTAGCTATTGTGTCAATCCATCTCACTGAATAGATAACTCAATGGGAAGATATAGGAGTAGAATTGAATCAATGGAGGACACAGTCAGTGAAATAAAGGACAAATCATTTGATACTAATTTGTTTGAGGAACATTCAGAAAAAAGAAAGAGGAAAAATGAAGAAAAGACTAACAGTTATGTGGGACACTATCAAGAGGAATAATTTACACATGATATGAATCCCAGAACAAGAGGAAACCAAAGAAAAAAAACAAGTACAGAGAAAATTTCTGAAGATTTCCTGACAGAAACTTCCCTAATATAATGTCCTTTTTTAGAGAATGGTCTTTCCTGATGACGTGCCCAAATTAAGTGAGTCGAAATCTTGTTATTTGCACTTCTAAGGAACATTCTGATTGCATTTCTTCTAACACTGATTGGTACAGGGAGAGGAGCCAAGATGGTGGCTTAGTCAGACACACCATGCCATCCCTTTACAGAAATCACCTGAAAAACCAAGTGAAATGGATACCAGTGACAATCCTGGAACCCTGAATATCATAAGGAAGGATAAATAATTGAACAGAACACTGATTGGAAGAAGGAATCAAATGAAGGAGTGAAAAAGGAGTGATACAGAGCAGAGATGCCCTGCCAGCCATCCCATCACAGCTGGGCCATGTTGAGGCAAAGCCGGTAGTGACCCTAGGTGACATGCACAGGAAGGCAACCTCACAGAATTCCCAATAAGAGACAGAGAAACTGCATAGACATACCCAGAGTCAAGCAACATTAGCAGAACATGATCTGGATCTAAGGAGGGAAAGTACAGAAAAGATGGTGAGAACTCCAGGGATCCTGGTGCCCACAAAGTAGGGAGGGAGCCAGGATCCAGAGTCAGGTACACTCACTAGCAGGGGTCCCTGATCATTAGGGTGGGTGGCGCACATGAAGTAATAGATAAAGGAGATCTAAATAACGCAATCAACCAACTTGACCTCATAGACGTTTACAGAACACTCCACCCAATGACAGCACAGTACATATTCTTCTCCAACACACATAGATCATTCTCCAGAATAGACCATATGTTAGGCCACAAAGCAAGCCTCAATAAATTTAAAAACATTGTAATAATGCAAAGCATCTTCTCTGATTACAATGCTATAAAAAGAAATTAACATTAGAAAGCACAAGGAGAAAAGACGTCAAATACAAGGAAACTGAATAACACCTTGCTTATAAACCACTAGGTAATAGAAGAAATTTAAAATTAAATTAAAAAAATCTTACAATCAAATGAGAATGAAAACACAACGTATCAAAACCTTTGGGACACAGAAAAAGCAGTGCTCAGAGGAGAATTGATAGCAATAAGTGCACACATCAAAAAACAAGAAAGGGCCAATATCAATAGCTTAACCCCACAACTCAAACAAACAGAAGAAGAACAGCAAAAGAAGTGCACAGTAATTAGAAGAAAGGAGATAATTAAGATTAGAGAAGAAAGCAATGGAACAGAAAAACAAAGTATCTACAAGACTAGAAGCTAATTCTTGGAAAGGATCAATAAAATTGACAAACCATTGGCCAAACTGACAAAGGAAAAGAATCGGAAGATGTAAACTAGCAAAATAATAAATAAGATAGGCGACATTACAATAGGACCAACTGAGATAAAAAGGATCATAACAGATTATGAAAAACTGTGCTCCAATAAAATTGAAAAACTTGAAGAAATGGACAAATTTCTAGAAATATACTCCTTATCTAAACTAACACAAACTGAGGTGGAAAATTTTAAACAGACTCATAACTAAAGAAGAAATTGAAAGAGTCATGAAAAAAATTCCCAACCAAAAAAAAAGCCCTGGTCCAGACATCTTCACTAAAGAATTCTATCAAATATCCAGAGAAGAGTTGACATCAGTTCTACTCAAACTATTGCAGAAGACAGAAAAGGAAAGAACACTCCCTATTTCATTCTATGAAGCCAGTATAACCCTGATACCAAAGCCAGGCAAAGACACAACTAAAAAATAAAATTACAGACAAATATTCCACATGAATATAGATGCAAAAATTCTCAACAAAATTCTAGCCAATAGAATTCAGCAGAATACATATATTAAAACACACACACACACACACACATCCTGACCAAGTGGGATTCATACCGGGTATGCAAGGATGGTTCAACATTAGTAAATCAATCAAAGTAATTCACCACTAAATAAAACAAAGGGAAAAAATCAATGGTCATTCTCAATCAAAGCAAAAAAGGCATTTGATAAAATCCAACACCCTTTCCTGATAAAAAACAGAAGAGAAATTCCTCAACATAACTAAGGGCATATATACAAAACCAACAGCCACCATTATTCTCAATGGAGAGAAACTGAAAGGATTCCCCTTCAGAATCAGAACCGGACAAGGATGCCCTTTATTACCACTCTTATTAAATATAGTATTGAAAGTTTTAGCTACAGCAGTAAGGAAAGAAACAAAAATAAAGGACACCCAAATTAGTAAAGAAGAAGGAAAACTATCCCTATTCCCAGATGACATGATCCTATACATAGAAAATTCCAGAGGTTCCACAAGAAAGTTATTGGAACTAATTACAAAGATTTGACAAAGTGGCAGGTAGAAGACCAACATACAAAAATCAGTTGGATTCCTCTACACTAATGAAAAGAACTCCTGAAAGGAAATCAGGAAAACAATACTATTGACAATAGCTGCCAAAATGATAAAAAACAAACAAACAAAAAAAAACAAAAACAACAACAACAACAAAAACTTAGGAATAAATCTAAAAAGGGATGTAGAAGACTTACACAAAAAAAGCCACAAAATACTACAGCAAAAAACCAAAAGAGACCTACATAAATGGAAAAACATACCATGCTCATGGATAGGAAGGCTTAACATTATGAAAATGTTAATACTATCCAAAATGACCTATAAATATAATGCAATCCTGATCCAAATTCCAATAATATTCTTTAACAAAATGGAAAAACTAATCTCCAACTTTATATGGAGAGGAAAGTTTCCCCAGATAGATAAAGCAATATTGAAGAAGAAGAAAAAGTAGGAGGCCTCACACTTCCTGATCTCAGAACCTAATATACAGCCGTGGTAGTCAAAACAGCTTGATATTAGTGTAATGACAGACACATAGACCAATGGAAAAGAATTGAAAACATAGAAGTAATTCCATCCACCTCTAGACACTTGATCTTTGACAAAGTGTCAAAGTACAATGAATGTAGAAGACATAAGATGGTCTGTTTAACAAATGGTGCTGGCAAAACTGGATATCCAGCTGCAGAAAAATGAAACAGGATCTGTTCATCACACCATACACAAAAACTAACTCAACATGGATCAAAGACCTAAATGTAAAACCTAAAACTATGAAGTTCATGGAAGAAAACATAAGGACAAAGCTAGGGACTCTAATTTATGGCATAAATAGACTATAAAAAATAACGAAAAATGCATAAACAGCAGAGGGTAAACTAGATAACTAGAACCTCCAAAAAATTAAATACTTATGCTCATCAAAAGACTTCTCCAAAAGAGTAAAAAGAGAACCTAAAGACTGGGGAAAATAAATTTTTGCAATGACATATATGACAAGGGTCTAATCTCTAAAATTTATAGAAAACGTCAACACCTTAACAACAAAAAGACAATTCAATTAAATGGGCAAAGGACATGAACAAACACTTCACTAAAGACACTCAAGTGGCTAACAAACACAAGAAGAGGTGCTCGAGATCATTAGCCACTAGAGAGATGCAAATCAAAACTACAACGAGATACCATCTCACCC
>NW_004444052.1:5831861-5842583 GCF_000243295.1 Trichechus manatus latirostris
AAAAAAAAAAAAAAAAAGAGAACAACAAATGCTGGCAAGGTTATGGGGGGACTGGAATTCTTATACACTGCTGGTGGGAATGTAAAATGGTGCAACCACTATGGAAAATGGTTGATGCTTCCTTAAAAAGCTAGAAATAGAAATAGCATAGGATCCATCAATTCCACTCCTAGGTATATATCCTAGAGAAATAAGAGTCATGAAATATATAGACACAGTCACACCCATGTTCATTGCAACATTATTCGAAATAGCAAAAAGATGGAAACAACCTAAGTGTCCATCAACAGATGAATAAATAAACAAACTTTGGTACATGCACATAATGCAATACTACAAAACAATAGAGAATAATGATGAATCCGCAAACCATCTCACAACATGGATGCACCTGGAGGACATTATGCTCAGTGAAATAAGTCAATCACAAAAGTACAAATATTGTGTGAGACTACTACTGTAAAAAGTCAAGAAAAAGTTTATACACAGAAAGAAACCTTCTGTGATGGTTACCCGGGATGGGAGGGGAAGGCTGGGAGAATCCTTACCTAAATGGTAGACACGTGTTAATTCTGATGAAGGGAAAGGCAATATCCAATATGGGGGAAGACAGCACAACATGATCAAGGCAAAGGAAGACACTAACAGGTACGCAAGAATAAAAGGCAACTCTGGTAGATAACATACACAGTCCTGCAACAACAGTAATAACAAATAATAATTTACGAGTGGATTTATAGGTAGATACGTATGCTAAATAGGTATGGCAGGTTATACAGGAGTACACCATCATGCATATATAGATATGGCTGTGGATATTTCTACATATACATTTGTATGTGATGCATATATATTCATATCCATAATGAAGCACATAGCAGGCACAGTTATGGAAACTTCTTAGACATAACCAAACACCTTTCAGGACTGAGTTACTGGGCTTGAGGGCTAAGGGCCATAGTCTCAGGGGACATCCAGCTCAGTTGGCATAACATAGTTCATAATGTTCTACATCCTACTTTGGTGAGCAGGGAAGATTAACTAGTCAGCACTGTGTGCACCAGCTTACAGTAAGCAGGGTATGCACGTGCTTAATTGTGTTTACTTACTAATCCATAGTGCACCATTTCACAAGGGATTCACCACATTTTTGAGCCTCCTCCAGCCTGAGACCAGAACAGCTAGATGGTGTGTGGCTACCACTATGGACTGCTCTCAAAGGGACACAATAGCAGGTCCCAGTTAGAGAGGGAGAAAAATGTAGAATAAAATTAAAATTTATAAAAAAGACCAGACTTACTGGTCAGATAGAGACTGGAGGAAACCTGGAGACGATAGCCCTACACTCTCCTTACTTGGAACTGAAGCCGTTCCCACCTTTCAGCCAAATAATAGACAGGCCTATAGAATAAACAATAACACCCATGAGAAATGTGCTCCTTAGAACAATCAACTATACAAGACCAAATATTTGCCCCAAAGCAAAGATGAAAAGGCAGGAAGGAGCAGGGAAACCAGATGAATGAAAACGGGGAACCCAGGGTGGAAATGGAGAGAGTATTGACACATTGCGGGGATTGCAACCATTGTCCCAGAACAATTTGTGCATGAATTATTGAATGGGAAGCTAATTTTCTGTGTAAGCTTTTACCTAAGGCACAGTAAAATATTTTTTAAAAATTAAATAAAAAAAGACTGATTTGTTCATTCTGCTGGCAGTCCACTGTATCTGACATATTAGACAAGGAGGACAAGGGCCAACCTTGAGATTAGCTGAATAGTGAACTGCAAGCATTCAGAATCCCCGAGGACTTCAAAGATGGCTGGTAACCCCTGGGTTTTTAAGGAAAAGAGAATCACGTCTTTATCTTGTATTTGACACCATTCTTCACACCCACTGCTGCTAACTTACACAATTGCCTTGCATTATGCACGTGAACAAATGTTAAGGGTATATAGTACAGATGGGATGGTAACCTGTGTGCCAAGAGCAGGTATGAAGTGACTAAAAGAATTACTTCATTGTCTTGGTCCCATGAGATTTGGAACATTAAAAAGCAACGCTAATGCATATGAAGTTCAAGAAACATGTTATTTTTCTGATAGAATGAGACTACTAAGTATTTTAGAGCAGTGATGAAATTTTCAAAAATAGAGATAGCATGTCAGCTTGCATTACTATTGCCTAAGGACAATCTTGACTCACCCTAATTAACAAGACTAATGGATGTATGTGTATATGTGTGTGTGTTTGAATATAAAAATGTTAAGGCTAGCTCTATAATGAAAGTAAAACATTTATCTTTGCATCTGACTTGTCATTTCAGAGACAGGAAATGTCTATAGGTGTCCCTAGATGGTGCAAATGGTTCATGCTCAGCTGCACACTGAAGAGTTGGCAGTTCATTCACCCAGAAGCGCCTCAGAAGAAAGGCCTGGCTATCTACTTCCAAATGATTACAGTCATTGAAAACACTGTGGAGTACAGTTCTACTCTGCCACACATGCGGTCACCATGAGTCTGTCAACCCAACTGCAACTGATTGTGATGATGATGGAAATAGCTATAAATGTAATATATGTTATAGGAATTAAATTATAAACTTAGAAGACATGAACAACCCCACTTAAAATATATGAGTAGTGAATTTTAATTCTGCTTGGATGGACATATACATTGTGAGCAAAATTAAAATTAGTTCTTAAAAGTTGCATGCATACTTAACATGAGAGCCAAGTGGTCTCTTCTTATGAAGGAAAAAACAAAATAAAAAAAAAATACCAATATTGGTTACACAATACATAGGCTAATACGGAAATTCAGTTCTCTCTTTCTATATGCAATTTTATAAATATATGTTTTGTCTTGTATAGAGTTGTAGTCATTTTAGGCTTCCTCCTTTGTTACTGACCTTAACACGCATATATATAGATATATGTTTGATTAAACAGTTCTGCTTTAGCGAAAATTTAAAGTCACCTCTTAGACATGACCATGTTTCTAACACTCTAGGTAAGACCCGATGGTCATTTCCTGATTTTCCTAAAGGTTTCCCTACACTGGTAGTTAATGACTCAATAGATGATTCCGTGACAGAGCAAAACCAATCCAGGTCTTTACAAAGTTACATCTGTACCAGAGCTTTGGTAGATTGGCTATAACATTTTCAGAAAACCTATACTTACTAAACCAGACAATCCTACTCAAAGATACCCGAAATCAATTTCCCCCTATATAACTTTTTATTGAAAACTATACTACTGAGCAATTTTAAATGCCATGATTTGTAATAAAAAGATGATTTTAGAATAAAATACCTTCAGGATTAAAACAGGACTTCATTGCTTTTCCCTCGCAGAAGAGCAAGCGCATTCGGCCATGGATTAAAATAAACTAAAGATTGTAAGGTCTCACCCTAGAAGCCAGTTGGTTGGTTATAAATGTGTATGACAGTATTATAGTCATCAAATACAATAGTTAAAATTATAGAAGTTTTTCTTCTGGAATTGTCGGTGTCCCTCTGGATATTTAGTATTTCCTTAAATAGCATCATCTCTTTGCAAACTATTAAAATTTGCAGAGCTCATTTAGCTGCATGAGATAGTGGGCTATTAAGTATCATTAGGAGAGTAAATCAGCACTAATACCAGGAGGCCGAGTGTTTACAGTTTCTGAATGATATATAACTTTTAATAAAAATGAAAGATTAATTTCAAACCAAATTAGGATTTCCAAACTAGAGGGCCCATTCCAACATTCAAGGCATTGTTTTATGGTGGTTCGGATGACTCAGAGCCCCTTTTTGATGCCGGAAGCTTCCTCATATTTATTGCTTATTTATTTATTCACATATTTACTTATCACTTCTTGGGGAAAGCTTGGAAGTAACAAATTGTGTCCATTTACCATTGTCCTTAATCATGTGGCACCAAAATTTCTGTACCCTTTTCTCAAAAATAAAAATCTTACACAATTCCTACAGAATTCCTGAGTTATCTTTGTTCAAAACTGGTTGCCAGATTTCTCTTCAATATTTCTGCTAAATTGCATGCAAGTACTTGCATATTTAATTGGTCTCAAAAGTAATTATTGAACCTTCTTATGGCCAATTAATTCTACCCTAAGAGAGATTATAAAAGAGATCTCATTTGAAGCAGGACTCAAAGTTGCAGGTAAAGCTCTACTATGCAACATATATCAGAAAGTGTAGGTTCTATAGACGCTTGGACTTAAAAAAAAAAAAAAAGAATCAGCTAAATCTATTGTGGCACTATGTAAATATTATGCATTTTAATTTTATATAATAAATAATTGACTAGCAGAGTAACTCATTCACTGGTGTTTAGATATATTTTTTACCTGATAATGTCTGCCTCATTGCTTATATTAAACCACTAAAGTTATAACTGGAGCCCTGGTGGTGCAGTGGTTAAGAGCTCGACTGCTAACCAGAAGGTCAGCGATTCGAATACACCAGCCGCTCCTTGAAAACCCTGTGAGGCAGTTCTACTCTGTCCGATGAGGTCGCTATGAGTTAGAAGCGACTCGACAGCAACGAGTTTAGTTTGTTGGTTTTAAAGTTATAACTAGCTAGAAAAGCAACTCATATCTGATTTAGACAAATACCTCATATAATGGATAGGTTCTCTATGTATGGTTGTGCAGGATGTTCATTACGCAAATGCACCAGCATAAGAAGGCGAGTGGGAGCTGAAATGAATCCTGGACTTGGCTCTTCAAGCCATTTGCCATTGCTAAAGCTATGCTCTCCAAAGGAAGGAATGCTTTTTTTCCTAATTGCCCAGAGCTACAACTGACTACTGTAGCAACTGGATTTGGGAATTTCTTATACCTATAGAAAAGTGTAATGAAAAGACAACTTACTAGAAGTCAAAAGACCTGGGTGATTATTTTAATTGTTTTGGGTCCTCTTCAGTTTGACCATGGTCAAATTATTTGGCTTCTCTGGCCCTCAAGACCCTCATTTATAAAACAAGGCAGTTGGATTAGATAATCTAAAAGTCCCCTTTAATTTCTAAAATTCTGTGGTGGATTGGTTTTACAGTTTTATTTGTGAAATATACTCATGAATGTTGTTAAGTATTTGTGTGTGCAAATAGTAAATCAAAATATTGAGTTATATAATATATTAAGAAAATAATGTCAGATTTCATCATTCTTGCCAAGTTATAATGCATTTAATATTTTAAATACACCGATTTAAAATCAATCTTCTATTCTGAAATGCTTCTGTTATTATTGCTGTTAGGTGCCATAGAGTTGGTTCCAACTTATAGCGACCTTATGGAATTCCCATAAAATTTACATTTTATTTCTTTAAATCCAGAAGAATGGAACTGCAACAACGATGTATGTTTAATTTTGTGTAATGAAAGCCTCTACAGGCAGAAGAAAGTGTTAATGTTATTTTTCATATTTTATGATTGATATTGATAATGAATACGTATTTTAATTGCCAATATAAGTTTCTAAATTGTCTTTTGTTACAGGCTACTTACTCAGTATTTTGAATTGTATTTTTCATTTCAATTAAACAAATTGATTGTAAACAGCCTTTCAGGAACTGTCTCTGAGAGCAAGATGACTTAGACAAAGATTTTGCTTTTAAGAAGCTGAGAATTCAGAGGAAAAAAGGTATCAACTCAGATAATTGCAGTAAACTCTGCAATAGATGTAAACTTCCTAAGACAGAAACCTGTCAGAGAAGGAAAACTCAAATATTTTCCACTAAAACGAGCAATAGACAAGTGGTAAGATGGCACCCTGTCCAAGGCAGAAAACTTGTGAGACCTGGAAACACAAGGCAGTCCTGTTGAGTTCCGGCTCTCACAGGTTTCACTGTATGACATAATGCCAAATTTTATGTGTGCTTGAAGAACAGTGCAAAAAATTATGTATTTATGGATCAGTGAGCTAAATTTAAAAATAAAAACCATAAAACTATTAGAAATTAAGCTTTAAGACCTTGTCGTTGACAATAGATTCTTAGACATGACACCAAAAGAATAAGCTGCAACCAAAAAATAGATAAATTGGACTTTATCAAAATTAAAAATTTTTATGCATCAAAGCACGTTATCAAGAGACAACCTACAAAATGAGAAGAAGATATTTGGGAACCATATAGCTGATAATGGATTTAATATTCAGAATATGTAAAGAATTCCTACAACTCCAAAAAAAGATAAAAACAACTCAATTAAAAATTGGGCCACTGTCTTGAATGGATACTTCTCCAAAGAAGATATACAAATGGCCAATAAATACTCGGAAATATGCTCAAGGTAAAGTCATTAGGGAAATGGAAATCAAAACTACAATGAGATGTCACGTAATATCCACTAGAAGGGATATTATCAGAAAAAAACAGAAAATAAGCATTGGTGAGGATGTGGAGAAATTGGAATCCTCATACATTGTTGGTGGGAATGCAAAATGGTGCAGCCAAAGTAGAAAACAGTTTGGCAGTTCCCCAAAATCTAAACATATAATTACGCATGACCAAATGATTTCTCTCCTGGTGAAATCATTCTGGTACATACCAGAAAAAATTGAAAGCAGAGACTCAAACAGACAAATCTACATCAATGTTCATTGCAGCATTATTCACAATAGCCAAAAGATGGAAACAACCCAAGTGCCCATCAGCAGAGAAATGAATAAGTAAAATGTGGTGTTTACATATAATGGAATATTATTCAGCCATATTAAAGAAAAATGAAGTTTTGATACACACGGCAACATCAATGAACCTTAAAAATATTACGCTAAGTGAAATAACTCAGACATAAAAGAACAGTTGTTATATGATCCCACAGCAAACGCAAAGAGTCAAAAGTTTATTAGTGGTTACCAGGGGCTAGGCGAAGGAGAGAATAGGAAGTTATTGTTTGAGAGGTATCAGGTTCTGTCTGGAGTGATGAAAAATGTTTGCAAGTCGATAGTGGCGATGGTTGCATAACATGTAGATGTAATTAATGCCTTGCATTATACACATAAGAATGGTTAAAATGACAAATGTTTTGTTATATATATTTTAACACAATGAAACAATTGAAAAAAAAATGCATTTGTTTCTAGAGTAATTCACTTTCCTTTCTGCTCCTACCCAGGCGCCAAGGAAGAGATGTGTAATTTAAGCTCAAGATAATTGAGTATTCATGGGAGAGATGTAAATAAACCTGAGAGCATGCTGTTGATGTTGTTGGAGTCTATTCTCACTCATAGTGACCCTATAGGACAGAATAGAACTGCCTCATGGGGTTTCCTAGGCTATAATCTTTACAGGAGCAGATTGCCAGATCTTTTCTTTTGTGGAAAGGCTGGTGAGTTTGAACCTCGACCTTTCAGTTAGCAGTCAAGCGCTTAAAGACTGTGCCACCAGGGTTCCTTTTTCTTAGGGCATGAGGCCTGTTTTCCCCCTTTTATTCCTGAGGTGCTTATATTTGCATCTGACATTTCTCCTACTTCCCCCACATGTCTGTCAGTTTGTCGTACTGTGAGGGCTTGTGTGTTGTTGTGATGCTGGAAGCTGTGCCACCAGTATTCAGATCCCAGCAGGGTCACCCATGGTGGACAGGTTTCCGCTGAGCTTCCAGACTAAGACAGACTAGGAAGAAGGACCTGGCAATCTACTTCTGAAAAAAATTAGCCGGTGAAAACCTTATGAACAGCAGCAGAACATTGTCTGGTATAGTGCTGGAAGATGAGCACCCCAGGTTGGAAGGAACTCAAAAGACGACTAGGGAAGAGCTGCCTCCTCAAAGAAGAGTCCACCTTAAGGATGTAGCTGGAGTCAAGCTTTAGGGATCTTCATTTGCTGATGTGGCATGACTCAAAATGAGAAGCAGGAGCTTCAAATGTCTGTTAATAATTGAAACCAGGAATGTATGAAGTATGAATATAGGAAAATTGGAAATCATCAAAAATGAAATGGAACGAATAAACATCAGTATCCTAGGCATTAGTGAGCTGAAATGGACTCGTATTTGCCATTTTGAGTCAGACAATCATATGGTCTACTATGCCAGGAATGACAACTTGAAGAGGAATGGTGTTGCATTCATCTTCAAAAAGAACATTTCAAGATCTATCCTGAAGTACAACGCTATCACTGATAGAATAACATCTATATGCATACAAGGAAGAACAGTTAATACGACTATTATTCAAATTTACGCACCAACCACTAAGGCCAAAGATGAATAAATTAAAGATTTTTAGCAGCTTAAGCAGTCTGAAATTGATGGACCATGCAATCAGGATGCATTGATAATTACTGGTGATTGGAATGCAAAATTTAGAAACAAAGAAGAAGGATCAGTAGTTAGAAACTATGGTTTTGGTGATAGAAACGATGCCACAGATTGCATGATAGAATTCTGCAAGACCAATGACTTCTTCATTGCAAATATATATATATATATATTTTTACCAACATGAATGGTGACTATACACATGTACCTCACCAGATGGAATATACCAGATGGAATCAAATTGACTACATCTGTGGAAAGAGACTATAGAAAAGCTCAATATTATCAGTCAGAACAAGGCCAGGGGCTGACTGCAGAACAGATCATCAATTGCTCTTATGCAAGTTCAAGTTGAAACTGAACAAAATTAGAACAAGTTCACAAGAGCCAAAGTATGACCTTGAGTATATCCCACCTGAATTTAGAGACCATCTGAAAAATAGATTTGAAGAATTGAACACTAATGACACAAGACGAGATGAGTTGTGGAATTACATCAAGGACATTATACATGAAGAAAGTAAGAGGTCATTAAAAAGACAGGAAAGAAAGAAAGACCAAAATGGATGTCAGAAGAGGCTCTGAAACTTACTCTTGAATGTCAAGTAGCTAAAGCAAAAGGAAGAAATGATGAAGTAAAAGAACTGAACAGAAGATTTCAAAAAGCGGCTCCAGAAGACCAAGTATTATAATGACATGTGCAAAGACCTGGAGGTAGAAAACCAGCAGAACATGCTCGACATTTCTCAAGCTGAAAGAACTGAAGAAAAAATTCAAGCCTTGAGTTGGAATAGTGAAGGATTCTGTGGGAAAAATATTAAACAGTTCAGGAAGCATCAAAAGAAGATGGAAGGAATACACAGAGTCATTATACCTAAAATAATTAGTCTACGTTCAACCGTTTCAAGAGGTATCATATGATCAGGAACCAATGGTACTGAAGGAAGACGTCCAAACTACTCTGAAGGCATTGGTGAAAAACAAGGCTCCAGGAACTGACAGAATATCAATTGAGATGTTTCAACAAATGGATGCAACGCTGGAAGTACTCATTCGTCTATCCCAAGAAATTTGGAAGATAGCTACCTGGCCAACCTACTGGAAGAGATTCGTATTTATGCCTATTCCCAAGAAATGTGATCCAACAAAATTTGGAAATTATCAAACAATATCATTAATATCACACACAAGTAAAATTTTGCTGAAGATCATTCAAAAGTGGCTGCAGCGGTATGTCAACAGGGAACTGCCAGAAATGCAGTTCAGACTCAGAAGAGGACATGGAACCACGGATATCATTGCTGTTGTCAGATGGATCCTGGCTGAAAGTGGAGAATACCAGAAAGATGTTTACCTGTGTCTTATTGACTGTGCAAAGACATTCGTCTGTGTGGATCATAACAAATTATGGATAACATTATGAAGAATGGGAATTCCAGAACACTTAATTGTGCTCCTGAGGAACCTGTATAAAGATCAAGAGACAGTCATTCGAACAAAACAAGGGGATACTGTGTGGTTTAAAGTCAGAAAAGATGTGTGTCAGGGGTGTATCCTTTCACTATACCTGTTGAATCTGTATGCTGAGCAAATAGTCTGAGAATCTGGACTCTGTGAAGAAGAATGGGGCATCAGGATTGGAGGAAGACTCATTAACAGCCTGTGTTATGCAGATGACACAACCTTGCTTGCTGAAAGTGAAGAGGACGTGAAGCACTTACTGATGAAGATCAAAGACCACAGCCTTCAGTATGGATTACACCTCAACATAAAGAAAACAAAAATCCTCCCAACTGGACCAATGATCAACATCATGATAAACGGAGAAAAGATTGAAGTTATCAAGGATTTGATTTTACTGGGATCCACAATCAGCGCCCATGAAAGCAGCAGTCAAGAAATCAGAAGACTCATTGCACTGGGCAAATCTGCCGCAAAAGACCTCCTCAAAGTGTTGAAAAGTGAACATGTCACCTTGAACACTAAGGGGTGCCTGACCCAAGCCATGGTATTTTCAATTGCCTCATAAGTGTTCGAAAGCTGGACAATGAATAAGGAAGACCAAAGAAGAATTAATGCCTTTGAATTGTGGTATTGTTGAAGAATATTTTAAATACCATTGACTGCCAAAGGAACGAACAAATCTGTCTTGGAGGAAGTGCAGACAGAATGCTCATTAGAAGCAAGGACAGTGAGACTACGTCTGTTTATTGTCTTGTCCCACCCATATACACATAACAAAGAGAGAGCTGTAAGCTGGTTTTCTCTTCCAGGATGGAAACATCCTAGGGAAACAAATCTAGATCATATACATATAAATTAACTCTCAGCCAGAAATTACTACACTTAAAAAAAAATAGCAGTTTAAAAGTGTAGGCTCAAGAGGTTCCGGCAAAATGGCACTCTAGGCAGAAGCACCACACCGTCCCTCCACATCAAAGATCC
>NW_004444052.1:5850606-5855082 GCF_000243295.1 Trichechus manatus latirostris
TCTTTGGCTATGTGTATTTTCACCAAAATAAAAAAAAAAGATTGAGAAGTTAGAGGGTTGATATGTTGTAGGGTTGTTAACCAATGTCATAAAACAACATGTGTACTTCTGTTTCATGAGAAACTATTTGTTCTGTAAGCCTTTACCTGAAGTACAATAAAAAAAAAAAAAAGTGTAGGCTCAAGAGAAACATAGAGACAAGATAATTAAAATGGACTAGAGATTCACAGAACATAACAAATAATTTTTCTCCTAATTAATATATTCACAAGACTCCAAGACTATAAACCAAATAACAGCAACTTTGAGAAAAGGATGATTTGAGAACAAGAAAGAGTTATGAAATCAGAAATATGAAAGCTGAGTTAAATAGAATGAATGGAAGGAATTTTTAGATAAAATCTCTTAGAACAATGAGTAAAATGTCAGAAATAGAAAATATGAAAATAGAAGTTATGAACTTAGTCAATCTCAAATGTAACAAGAATGTGAAGAGGAGAGAAGAGCAAATAAAAAAGTTTTAATGGAAGAAAATTTTGTGAATTGAAATTAGGCGCAGTTTTTCGTACCAGAAGACACCAGAAACCAAAGTATAATGAAATAAAAATACTGTAACCGAGAAATATCTGGTAAAATTTCAGAGCACAATGATCAAGAAGAAGATTCTAAAAGTTTCAATGAGAAACAATCAAAATGATCACCTATAAAGAATCAAGAATCACTGTAATATCAAACTTGTTACTAACAATGCCAGATTCTAGAAACTTCATGTCTGAGGGAAAAACAATTCGAAAACCCAAACTATCTGCTTAATTGAAAAGAAAAAATTGTCACTGAGTCAGTTCTGACTTATAGTGACCTCATGGTTGTCAGAGAAGAACTGTGTTCCATAGTTTTGGAAGTGGATCCCCAGGCCTTTCTTCTGAGGTGCCTCTGGGTAGATTCAAACCTCTAAACTTTTGGTTAGCAGCCGAGCATGTGAACAATTTGTGCCACCCAGGAACTCTATCTGTTTAATAAATGGCAGAAAAAAAAAAAGAAGTATTTTCAGACATGCAAACTCTCCACAAGTGTATAGTTTACAAGCTTAGGAAACAACGAAAATAGCCTACACATATTGACCAGAAAAAGCGGACAAAAAAATCCTCGAAAGAGAAGTCATGGAAACTAAGAAGAGATGAACTAAGATGTGCAATGAAAATAAATGTCACAATGACAGCTGTGCTGCCATCCTAGAAAGCAATCTGTCCCAATTAGAAAGAATGACTTAAGAGCTCTGTAAAGGATTCCCTCAGGAGTTAAGGGCAACAGTATCATTAGAAAAGCGAAGGATCTTAGAGATGCCATAAAAAAGGCATATACTTTATTTTTCAGAATAAAACATAAAATCAGCTATAAAATTTAGGAAAAATATGAAAGCCAAAGTTCAAATATAATGTAGCACAATTTGAGGACTCAGTGCAGAGTAAGAGAGCATCTTCTCTACGTTTGCTATGTGGGAAAAATTGTTAGAGTTAAAATTCTGAAATGTGGCTTTGCCATTTACTCAAAATATGTATGCAGGAAAAAATGAAGGCAGAGACTAGGACACTCCACACATCAGTCCTTGATAGATTCATTTCACAGTTTCTTTATATAAAGAGAACAAACCAAGATTCTCATCTCTCCCTCTCAGATGTAACCCTAACACCTTACAGAATTTTAAAATCTACACAGGAAACAGGTTCTTCTACTCACATGTAAATAAACTTTAAAAAGCTTTTAAATTGGAAAAGAGATTCAAATACGAATTTTGGTGAAAACAAGGAGAATCACTGTAAATGTGTCTAAATGTATAGTTTAAATGATCAATGATGCCTTTGCTGAAAGAAAGAAAAAGTCATATCTTAGCTCAGAGGAGCAAGAGAAAGTTTATGACTTTGAAGACCTGTAAAGAAGTCTTGATGGTTACTGCAAGGATATTTTTGGTTGGTTAAATTTTAAATCTTTAGAATGTGGGACATAAAATCATTTTGATTATGATAGGTCTGATGTACACTTCATCTTAACAGTTTGAGCATTCTTGAGAAACACAATTTTATCAACATGTATAATTTTTCTTTTACCACGTTCCAGTTTCATGACATAGTGTTTCTGTGAATAGAGTTTTTACAATTCAATAGAGTAAATTGTCATTAATGGTTTAAATTTATGGAAACGTCAAAGTTAAATCTAATCACCAAACATATATTTCTCTTTGAAAAATCCCCATATGTGTTTCTCCAGCTTTGCCCTTACCCTAGGCATGAGTTCCATATTTTCATGTTAATAGTGTGCATTCTATTACATGCTGTCATCCAAAACTTCATAAATATATAATTTAACACTATTTTCCTAACACTGGTTCCTACTCTTGATTGTCCTATTTTTCTTAATGTTACAAATGTTTGCGAGGCACTCATTTTCAAAACTTTGAGGCAAACTTAGAACCCTTTCTGCAATTTACCCAATGCATTTAAATTGTGGTGTTTGAGAAGAATATTGAATATACAGTTGACTGCTAGAAGAATGAGACAAATCTGTCTTAGAAGAAATACAACTAGAATGTTCTTTAGAAAAGAGGGTGGCGATAATTGTGTTTGCTTTCTGGGGACATATCATCAGGAAAGATCAATCACCAGAAAAGGATATCATCACTGGTAAAGTAGAGGATCAGCAAAACCCAGAGAAACCCTCAATGAGATGGATTGACACAATAGCCACAACAGTGGATTCAAATATAGCAACAATCATGAAGATGGCCCAGGATTGAGTATGTTTCATTCTATTATACATAAGGTTGCCCCAAGTGAGAGCCAACTCAATGGCAAATGACAACAACAACATCAACTTCAGTTGACTCTTAGTTTTCATTCTCTCTCATCTTTACTCCAACTCCATGTTTGTTGCCATGCTCATAATTAGGCTCTTTTTTAAATTTCATATTTAGTGTTGAAATCTCTTATATGAAAGAATGTACATTCTTTCCTCTTTTGAACCCCTAAACCAGATTAAAACTTCTGAAACCATGCTTATATCTCTCCTCTAACTGAAAATATTTAATCCTTTACATCCAAATTCCTTAGTGTGGCCCATAAAAAATTCCACTATCTAACACAAAAGCAGTTCCAAGCGTTAGGGATTGAACTGTATCCCCCCAAAATGTGTTGTAAATCCTACCCCCTTTACTTGTGGTTGTAACCCAATTTGAGATGGGTTTTCTTTGTTGTGTTAATGAGACAGTATTAGTGTAGCGTGTGTCTTACCTCAATGTCTTTTGAGATATAAAAGAGATTAAACAAGCAAGCTAACAAGCAGAGAAGGGGGAAGAGAGATGCCTAGCCACATGAAGATAGCCCAGGAGCAGAATCTGAGACAAAGAACTTCTTTCAGAGTCAACAAAGAAAGAAGCCTTCCCCTAGAGCCGACACTCTGAATTCAAACGTCTAGCCTCCTCACTCATTTGTGGTATTTTAGTTATAGAAGCACTAGATATCTAAGACATCACTGGAGGTGTGGATATGGGTTTTAGCAGTCTTAATTCTCTGCCTGACACTTCTAGTCATCCAGCCAAAGCACAAAGAAAGGAAGGTGCTTGCAATGCATAGGCAGCCTCAGAATGGTTTCTATGCCATCACCATCCTTTCTCACATAAAACTTGAGCACCACCTCTGATCTGACCCCAAACCAAAGTCAACCATCTCTTCCTATATTCCCATACCCAGTACCGTACTTAAAGCTCAGACTGGTTTATCACAGTCTCCTGAACCATTTGAATTTTCTTATACTTCCTAAAATACTGCATTTGATTGGATCAGCTTTTTTGGAAAAGGCATAAATAAGGATCTCTTCCAGTTGGTTGGCCAGGTAGCTTGTCTTCCAAATTTCTTGGCATAGACAAGTGAGCACTTCCAGGGCTGCATTATTTGTTGCAACATCTCAATTGTTATTCCATCAGTTCCTGGAGCCTTGTTTTTCACCAATGCCTTCACTGCAGCTTGGACTTCTTCCTTCAGTACCATCGGTTCCTGATCATATGCGTCCTCCTGAAATGGTACAGTGACTCTGTGTATTCCTTCCATCTTCTTTTTTTTTTTTTATTGATGTAATTAAATGAAGTTTACATTTCAAGTTAGTCTCCCATACAGAATTTTTTTTTTAACATACATTGTTATGAGACCCCAACTGTTCACCCCATTCTGTGACAGCACACTCCTCCCCTCTGCCCCTGATTCCCCATGAATGTTCAACCAGCTCCTAACTCTCTTTGCCTTCCCCTCTCACCTCTGGACAGAAGCCGCCCCTTCGGTCTCTTGTATCTACTTGTCTAAGAAGCACATTCTTCACGAGTATCTCTTTATGTCCCACAGTCCAGTCCAATCCCTGTCTGAAGAGTTGGCCTTGGAAATTGTTTTAGTTCTGGGGTGATGGAGAGACCAGGGGCCATGCTTTCTGGGG